>NC_088344.1:28867500-29167500 GCF_036884655.1 Musa acuminata AAA Group | reverse complement strand
GCCGTGGATTGAAGCTGTTAAGGCATTGAGTGCTTATTTTTGTGGGTACTCCCTCACTATGTGCAGTCCTCTGCACAAGAAGCATCTGCCAGGTTTTGGGGCCTTGCCTTTTGAGCTTGGCCTTTTGTAGGAACTCTTCTTTCTTTGATCGCCCCCGGGCTCCTTCCCTCGAGAATATTTTGGAGGGCGATTTCTTGAAGATTGTTTCGTTTTCCCTAAGTCCTCTGAGGAAACAAAGTCGATGAGCCTTTCTGCGGTCGCAATTGCCCCAATCACATCGATGACATTCCTTCGATGCAGTTCTTATTGTGCCCATGGCTTCAAACCATCGAAGAAACTGAATAGCTTCTTATCCTTCTTGGACATGTCCTGGATGTCCAGCATTAGTGCAGAAAATTGCTTCACGTAGTCTCGAATGGAAGTACTTTGGCAGAGTTGTCTCAGCTTCCTCCTTGTGACGAACTCTGTGTTCTCGGGTAGGAACTCTGTCCTCAACTCCCGCTTCAAGTCCTCCCATGTGTCTACTTGACACTGACCTTGTTGGATCTCCTCCCAACGGGTTCGCCACCAAAGTTTTGCATCCCCATTTAAATACATGGTTGCTATTGAAACTTTGGTATCTTCAGAACGAGCCTTGTAGCTCGAAAGTGCTGTTCCATATCAAACAAGAAATTGTCGAGCTTCTTTGTGTCCCTAGCACCTCTATAGCAATGAGGCTCAGGTGCCCTCAAGTTTTGTGGCGGCGCAACGCGGGTGTTGCTCCCTCTCGCATTTAGTGCCCTTGTGAGCGTTGTTACTCTGGAAGTGAGTTTCGTCATGACTTCATGCAAATGTTGCATAGAGTCTTTGGTATTGTCCGTCAGTCAATTGACTAGGGCCTCAACCTTGTCGATTCGAGATTCAGCTTCTCCTTATGAGCTCTCTACCCCAAGAAGCCTTCGTTGGCCTTGGTAGAGTTCCTCCAAGCTCGCTTTAAGAACATATAGGAGGGTTTCCGACGCCGTGAGTCTCTCCTTATGGCTCTTTTTCGCTGTTGGCGCTCCAAATTGCGCCTCTTCCGTTCGCGGAGAGTAGACAACTTCTCGCTCATCATGTTCGCTGCCACGATCCTCAAGAGCGGCTCCACCAGCATGAGAGCGAGTTTGCACTTGCGGCCCACCTACGATTGCTTGGGGCAATGGTCTCGCTTGCCCCGCCTTGCTCGATTCGCCACGATGCTTTGCCATGGAGAGATTGAGAAGTTTTTTCGCTGCTTGCTCGAATTGCTTGCTCGTTCTGATACCACAATGTCACAGACTTAGCTAGAATTACCTAAGTCGTGAGGCACCGTTGTGGCAAAGTCACGGACTTAGTTGAAGTTGCCTAAGTCGTGAAGCACTCTTGCGCCAACTCCTCGGACTTAGCTGGGATTGCCTAAGTCATGAGGCGCTCTTGCGACATATGCATTCGCAAAGGGTCAGCCTACTTGCAACCTCGTACAAGTCCCGAAGGACCTGTAAAACAGAAAGTTGATTAGATTGAAAACGAACGATAGACAAGTCCTGATGTCTCGCGAAGAGGGAAGCTTTATAAGCAATTCGGCGAGCAAGGACTTTAGAAGGTAGAACGAATAGTTGCACGTCTACAAACAACTACTCATCGGGTGCCGGGCACGAAGGCAAGTTCCCGTCACGTTAACGTGCGAACTTGTGAAGATCGTTCAACGCCCGATAATATACCGAAGCTCCATCCAGCCCTATGCCACCTAGGGGGTTCTAGGGTATTGAGATGGTTGACGTTTCGCATGCAATTGCGGTTAGTAGAAAACAAGTCGTGGCATGTGAAAACGGAGCCATTTTGTGGCAGTTTGGCCTAGCGCGGTGAGCGGTCGCATTGCAGCGCTGCGAACTGTCGTTGCTTACATTTTCCAAGCAAAAACACACAAAACCAAGACAAAACATGCTGTCATGTCTCTGTACAAGCATGCAAAAGCGACAAACGATTCGTTGAACGAAGTTGTTGCGGGTGCGCGACGACCGTTCGTGATAGCATGGGGAGAAGAAACCGAGGTTTCCTTCTCCCGACGACGCTCGGTTTCTTCTCCCTGTGACGTTGCCAAGGCTTCTTTTCCCTGTGTGGATGAGGAGAAGTCGTCGACAACGCCGAGGCCTCATCACCTCAGACGAGGAGGAGGCAACATCTCATCTGCGGCGTCCGACGAGGGAGGGCGACGACAGATCGGGATTGTCGAGGGAGAGCGGCGTCGGATCTTCAGGTTCTCCCCTTTCTTATCCTTCTTCTTTCAGCTAATACCACTTGTAGCGGGTGGTGACGAAGATCGTCATCGACCGATTTCGGATGGTAACGCGGCAGAAACAGCCCTAATCGACAGTAGCGAGTGGCCCGCGTATAATTCGAAATTAAAATCCTTACTTAAAACCAAAGAATTCTGAAAGCTGAAGATCCCGACTTTGGAGCTCCTTGCATATCTTCTTTTCTTCTCTCATACTTGTAATGGATTAAATTTGACCGCTGAGTCTGGATCTAAAGACTGTGTTGCAACAATTTATTTTTGGGCCAAATTTTGATGACCAGGGTGTAACTTGAGGACAAGGCCACTCTTCAAAAAAAGACATTTCAAGTAAGGTTAGGTTGTGCTTCTGAATTTGTGTCAAAAGTTTATCCCTGTTAGGAAGAGATGTACAGTCAATATGGAGGAGAGCGTTTTCTCATTGATCAAATTACTGGTTATATATTTGAACTTATATCTAGCTTTAAGATCTTAGGTCCCTTTGACTACTTTAAATTGCTTAAAACCTTCTATGCAGTAATTTCATTAGGGAATTAAGGTTTAGGTGATCAAAGAACTGCATATGTTGAGTGTCTATCTAGGTTTAGGATCTTAGTTTGTTTTATTAATTTGGATAGCTTGAGAACTTTTTTCTGTAGCCATTTGTCTCTTTAATCTTTTGTACTTATTTTAGTGGCAGATGTTTCTCATCTTTCTTGCAGTTAAGATTGGAACAGAAGTAATATATGTTGGAGACTAGGATTGTAATTTAGATTGGAGATGAAAATATTCTTCACAGGACCATCTTAGGTAGTTGAATGTCTCAGAAACAATGTGAAATTCTTAAAAGATTATTTTAAATTTTACTCAGGGGGATTTCTCCTTGGAAGAACACTTTCTGTCCTGATCACTATGACCCTTGGCACATCAATGGCTGCTAGACAAGGGCCTTTAGCAATGGCTGCTCATCAAATATGTTTGCAAGTATGGTTGGCTGTATCTCTACTTTCAGATGCATTGGCTGTTTCTGCTCAGGTATGCTGCTCAGTGAATTCAATTGTCATTTCATTCTTTCAGTTAATATTTTAAACATGTCATCTCCTGACCAACCCTTGTTTTGTGCACATCAATACAGCAATATGACCCTTTTCCTTTAGCCTAAAAAAGAATTATCTAGTTTACATCTGAATGCATCAGATCAGAATTTTAACTGTATGCCTAGCTAGAAAATGATAGATTGGACTATTCATCAGATGAGAATTCAATTTGTGCTGGTGTGAGTGGATATTCAATGATTGTGCAATTATTATTTTGTTGCACCATGAGGCAGAGTAAGGATTTGTTTGGCAACCGAGTTACAGGGGATGATCGTAATGCTAGACTAATTTTGCAACTACTTAAAGAATGATGAGTACATAATTTAGATGATTGTCTGTATACGATGGGCAACTTCCTGCAATATAGTGGATCAATTTGCAAAATAGCAGGTGCTGGTTTTTGTGCTAGGGGTGTTTTGAAAGACAAGTTACATTTTCAATTGCTTCACAGGGTTGAATGAAGAACAACAACATGCTAATCAGAGTTAAGTCAAGTTCTGTCTTGATTGGTTCAAAGGATGGTGTTGTTTGTTGACTACCATGATGTTGACAATTATGGAAAAGGGAAGAAAGCCATTTACATTGTTGCATCCTAGCTAGTAGTAGTCTGGTAAATTAATGCTAACTAAGCAGTAGGGATTTGGGGACATAATCAGCATGTCATTAGAAAATCCAGTCTTATAAGCCAGGATAAGATGCATCAAGGAGGCAGTCTATATGATGAATAACCTCCAACTTCCAAAATGGATACTTATAGACTGATACTAAAGCATCTCTGTTGTTAGGGTGTTAAATGTTAATCATAACCTACATACTACATAGTGGCAAACAACATATTATACTGATCACTAATATTACAGGAGATATACATGAGACTGGTTGCCACAGAAGAGATGCTTGAAATAGGAGTATGACCAACATACTTTTTTTATGTGCAAGTGTACAAATATCTTCATGCAAACCTCTTGAAAAACTAGATATCTAGTTAGATCACTTAGCCTGCTTGAGCTAGGGTGCTGACAAAGTGAAAACCAGAAATCTCATATTTCTATTCACATATAAGTGGACATTACCTTTTCTGAATAGATGGGTGGGGTGTACTTTTTTTTTATAAAAAAAAATAGGGTCTCTATGTGCTACAACAGGACTGGAAGTTGATAAGTGCATGTGGTGTGCTCTTCATTTTTCCAATTTCAAATGTAATAAATACAACAGAAATCATAATTATGTTCCTTGATTGATCACTTGTGACGATATCAGATGCTCTTTACCTCACACCTGCTGGCTTTTTGTTAGCTTGTTTTTTCGTTGTAGCATATTTGGAATTTCCTTTTTTTAATTGCAAAATTGGGTGATAAAGCTTGCAGTTACCTTGTTTTGTGCATAGGCTACGAGTCAGCCCCTTCGATGCTCTCTCTTGCAGAGACAAACAAATGTATTTGGTGGTATGTGATTGTGTAGAAGAAAACAATAGATATACTCTTAGGATTGCTTAATGTGTTTTCTGTAATCTCTATGTTCCTTTAACATGGATGGTTTATCATTTTTACATTTGTTTTCTCTAAATTACAAATTTTAACTCTTATTTGTATCTCTATGCATTACTGAATATTACTCATTCTATTTTCTTTGGTTTTCTTGTTCATTGCTAGGCATTGATTGCCAGCTCTTCTGCAAAATGTGACTATGACAGAGTGAAACAAGTTACATACTATGTCTTAAAGGTAATTAATTATTTATTTCGTTGATCATGAGGTTCTTATTTTAACTTGAAATGTAATTAACACTACCATTGTATTTGCCAAAATTTGATCAATTTATGTCACTGTAGCAAGACAGTTTGCAACTATACTTTCTTTATGAACTATTGGATTTTTTCTTGTTTGTGGTAAAAGAATTTTAACTATATATTTTTCCAACCAGGCAGGGCTATTTACCGGCATAGCATTAACAATAGTCCTAGGTGCATCATTTGGTAATCTTGCGGAACTATTCACCAAAGATGCTGGAGTGCTACAGATTGTTAGGACTGGTGCATTGGTACGAATGTGATAGCAGAATGGAGTATGCTTGTCTCTATGTGTCTGTGTTAATTTTTTTCAATTGATTTAAGTTTGTCAGTGTGACTCAACCCGTCAATGCTCTTGCATTTATCTTTGATGGCCTCCATTATGGTGTTTCCGATTTTGCATATTCCGCGTGGTCAATGGTATGATGCATTTTTCGAGATGTTGGCATCAAATGTGGTTTCAGCTTATGCTCATTTTTAAAATCGACGTTATTTTTTTTGCAGATGGTGGTTGGGGCTATGTCTTCTGCATTTTTGTTGTTTGCTCCATCTGTATTTGGACTTGCAGGAGTTTGGTCTGGCTTGACCCTTTTCATGGGCTTGCGGATGATGGCAGGATTTTTTAGGTAAAAAATTTTGTCAGTGTTGATTTGGCTGTCATTTTTCATCTTCACATGATTTTAGTTTCAAGGTCTGCCATAGATCTGTTGCTTAATATGTGACTGAAAATATGATATGACAGCTGCTCATTTATGAAGAAGTTTTAATGTAAAACTGCTATTAAATTGTTTGGTCAGGTTGCTTAATCTTGCTGATAGGAAAACAGTTCTGCTGTAGGGCTTTAGCTTATGAGCTCCAGCCTTCACTCCAAATGTAACACCCTGATTAGTCTTACATTAGAAATGGGCTAAGATTAAGATTGACCTAAGGGTCTAATGAGTGTACTTACTTTTAGCTTAGGCATTTTGGCTAGTGATTTGGGCTCAACGAAATTAATAGGTCGGATTGGAGCTACCATTGAGCTGTGCTTCACATGCATCATGCTAGGGTTTGATCTTGACTGTACTATGCTTAATTAGTCCCACATCATAAGTGGGCTAAAATTAAGATTCTCTTATAAGAGTTTGATGGGTGCACTACCTTTAACTTTAGTTTAGGTATTTTGGTCAGTGGTTTGGCTCAACGAAATTAATAGGTCAATTATTCCATCAGGCTAATCGTCATAACAAATTTTATATAGATGCTAAAATCTTCTTTTATTTGTATGTTCGTTGCAGGCCTCTCTCTCTCTCTTTCTTTGTCTCACACACACACACACACCCACACACCCACCTGACTGTAATTTTGTACTCATGCAAATGCCACACATGCCAACAATATTGTGCCTACTTTGTGTTAGCTAGATGGATCTTTCCACACCCTCCATGGGAATGTGGTCTGAAAATGCAAGTTCTGTGGTGTATCATCCTGTAGTTCTAATTCAGTGATTTGATATTGCTTTTCTTGCGTCACACATTCTCTGTAGTTTTACAATTTGAAACATATAGTTGTTGGATAGAACTTGACATTCTTCTGATAGAGGTAGCAGTTATTTTATCTCTGGGAATCACCACACATTTCACTTTTTGCTACCATACGACATTCTTGTACTCAGAGAGCTAGAATTATACAAAAACTTATGATGATATTTGTGAAGAAACCTTACTATCCAATTAATGAGTCTGACATTGCTTGACAATATCTTTTCTCGTTTGGTTGGTTTTATGTTAAATAGAAAACTATTCGTTATGCTCTAAAGAAAGTTTACTCCTTTTAATTGTATATGACAGTGGCGACTTTGGCCCGGCATAGAATGCATTTCCTTTCTGCCGATTGAACTTTTTTTATAGTGACAACATTTGCTCGTCATAGTCATTGCTTCTAGAGCATTCAAGGGAGTGCATTGTTGTTGTGGTGAGATTTGTCTTTGCGTCCCGAGTGACCAAAAATATTGAGTCATCAAAACAACCCCTTTGCTTGTAGGGTAGTCTGGACCCCACATTTGTCAGAGTCTTCTGCCTTGGCTGCCCCTTTAGACATTGTTTGTAGCAATAATTTATGTTTTCATGTCATACCACTGCTCAAATGCTTTCAGTGTGAGACTGGTAACACTAAATTTGATTATATTTATGAAATATGTGTTAGGAAATAGATTCTATGCTCACTTTATGTTTAATGTCTCACGACTACTGGATGAAGCTAATCCATTTGGTCAGGCATCCAAAGCTTTGCAGTTATTGTTCAAGATTTAAGATGAACAATTGTCCTGAACAAGGTTCACAATATCGTACCATACCAGTATTTCGACCTGAGCTCGGTACCGGTACGGTACGGTGTATCTAGCGGTACACCTAGGTGTACCGAGCGGTATACCTAAGTGCACCGAGCACTGTAGCACTGCTACAGTGCATTGCTACAGTGTACTGGTGCAATGTACTGTTAATATAACAGTGCACTACAACAGTGCACTGTAGTGCTACAGTGCACTGCTACAGTCTGACCAGTAGCGGGCGGTCCGCATACTGTTGGCCTATATCGGGCGGTACGATTCGGTATGACAGACCTTGGTCCTGAAATCATGTGACCATTTATCATCGTTTTCCACTGTTAAATGTGTCCTCTTTTCTGCACCTTCAGAAAATTTATATAATTGGCCAAATAATGCTTTATCTTTGTCCTCAATTTTGCAGATTAAATTGGAAAACAGGTCCGTGGTGGTTCTTGCACCAGGAAATTCCCAAGTTTAAGGTAGGTGACAACTATAGTGTACAATTCTTTAGAGAGAATCATGTGTTGCAAGTGAATTTTGCTACTACATTTTATATCATGTCAGAGCTGCTCAACTTTTTTAGTCAGAAAGAATAGTGAACACATAACGCTTGACATGGTTTAAAATTTGAACCTTCGAAGATTAGTCCATGAACACTTATAAACTATCTTCACTAATAAATCCAATTCTAGTTTTTCGTGGCTTGGAAGATCAAATTTTAGATGATAATAATTATTGAAGGATTTTGTGTTCTCTTTGTTTGTTGTCACAGCTTCCCAGATAAGCTCTGTCCTTTCACTTTGTTCAGAGCTTATGTGAAGTCAACTTTCATCACATTGCACAGCCTCGTTTATTTTACCCCATTTGTCTAATCTGAGAGATGATCTATACCACCTGATTGTGTTTCTGTTTAATCCTCTTCAGAGGCTATCACTGTTATTCTACCATATATCTCTTAATCTACTAAAGGCCAGTGGGCTATTTTTTAATATGCTGCCCATACTTCCCAACATGTACGATTTCTCATCAAGGATGGTTCACTCTTTTTCTTTTTGTATTTTTATTTTATAATTTGACTGGTTTGTGGCCTTATATCCAAAACATAAATAGTTCAGGTATTTAAAAGGTAGTGTTTGGAGTTTGGACCACTCAAGCAAAACAATGAATAAGCTGAAATTGCCACCTTCCATGTACCTGGTTCGGCATGGTTGGGAGTTATGGGGCTCTAGATAATAATATCCACTGTCTTCTTATTTATCCTGTTTCAATCTCATCAAACTACACATGCAAATAGACAATCAACTTTTCACCACATTAGTAAGATTTTTAATTATCTTAATTTATAATGAATTGCCTTTTTAAGTACTTGAATTGCTAGTGCAAAGAGGTAAAGCAAGAAGCTGACAGTCAGTACAACTCTGTAGTGATTCCATAGTTCTTAGTAATTTTTTCGTCACTGATTTTTTTTTATGATTATCAATTTGTCTAATGAGTAAACAATTTTGACTTTTTTCTGTGAACTCTTAGTAACATGTGAATAAGAACTTGTTCTTTCTAACTCCATATTTTTAGCAAGGAAATTGGTATCTTTGAATTTTCTTGGGGCAAATCCATACAGGTTTCCAGATATTTTAATTCACTCTCTTTCAAAGTTCATAGTATGTTATTGGCTTCAATTCAATTATAGGTGCTGTCAACTATAAATATCTACTTTTTCTCATATTTTTAAATCTTTACATCTTCCTTATTGTGAGCTTTTCCTTAGTTCTTAAGATTTTAATATTCAAATTTGATAATCAGTTTAGCATTTATCTATGAAAAACTTCCTATAATACCTGGTAATTTCATCTTTTCCAAGACATTTACCTAATTTTATCAGCGGAGATTCTATCAGTTTCTACAAACTATTTCTATAGTTCTAAAGCAGTTATATACGTAATTGTTACCAAATAACCTCTAAAAATGACTGTCTTGTCTGGCTTTCTTTTCAGAATCCTTTACATTTCTATGCATCTATGTCTATTTTGTCATCAGCCTTGCTTTTAACAATTCTGTGTGCATCTCTCTCCAACTTCTAGTTTATAGTGAAAATGCATCATGACTTTGTTTTTGCATAGTAGCTATTCGGTTTTCTTTCAACCAATACATACCTTGAGAATTACTGTAAGTTTTTCATTAATGCTACATGTATAAAATGACTATTTGTAATAATTACTTTCTTGACTTCATTAGTCTACTGTCAGATGATTTTAGCAACTCATTGTTGTTTTCTTTTGTTCAAGGATTTCTCTTCCATATTTTCTTTCACCTTTCTGTGAGGTTTGGTGGTATATCATGTCATCTACATGATTTCTGGAGCATAACTCTTTAAGGAACAGAATGAGAAATGTTCCAGAATATTCGAATCATTGAGCTGGTTTTTGAAAAACTGAAAAGAGCCATCGGTGTGATATCATAACTAACAAATATCCTAAACAGACCTGCGTCCTGCAATGCCACCTTGGGGTCTGCGGCCAGGAAGTAGGTTGGTCCTATTTGGAAGTAGAACCCACCCCATGCCCTGAACAATCACAAAGTAAATACATCTTGGCAATAGACATGTTTACTAAAGCTCTCGAAGTGCAAGAATCCATGCCATTTTTGGTCATAAAATCATAAATTGTGTTCAGTTAATTGATATTATTTTATTTATCAAATATGATCTTATTTTGGTACAATATCTACTGTTTATTTAATATCCAGCAATTTGTTTTAATAATGATAAAGCAACCTGTATGCTAGTAAAGATGTGATTCTCATATGTTTGTATGATGCCACTACAGATACATTATACCCCAGACTCCCTGATACCAGTTGATGATAATCCGGCTGATTATGATTATGCAACTACTACTGAGTGAAGAAAAACATTTACAGGTTTAAACTACATTCATTTGCTAACCCTTTGGTTCTCCTTACATTTGTAAGCATTTCATTCTTGTTCTTTAAAATTTGATTGACTTGAGAGAGAATTGTACCCAAGCTCTACAAGGGATGATGTAGGGATCTGAAACCATTCTTAAAATTCTTCTTTTTGCTCTTTGTGGATGCATTGTTGCACCAGGAATGGTTTATATATATATATATATATATATATAGTGTGTGTGTGTGTGTGTTTTTTTTGTCCTGGTCTTCGTGAAGTTAATATCAGGCTGGAAACGAAGGTTAAGCTCCCACTAAGGACTATACTATATATTTAAGGTTAGCACCCACCAAGACTAGTATATGATTTGATTAGTTCTGCTGCTATTTTGCATTGTGATGTTTTAATCAGCAGGTATGAACTGACGTTGATACTAAGTTTTGTATGCATATGTTGTGAATTGTCATCAAATATAGTAGTCCTTTTATCATAATTCTTTTGTTGGGTGAAGATTTGCACATTCCACAGGATCATTGGGAAGTGTTAGATTATTTGGCTCTATAATCAGACAAGATTTATAATAGAACTAATTAAATTTTGATGATAGATATTAGTCAATAGAAATCTATATTATAGTAGGACTTCTTAAGGGATATCTTTGATGGGAGGAATTCTCATAATAACTTATTCTGGATTCTCTGCTCTTGCTTATAAATAAACAGAACTTTTAGGGATTAGACGAGATATGTCGTAGAGGACATAGTTGAGAGATTATGATTTTTCTCTCAACCTCTCTAAACTATCATTAACAGGAATATTTGGAGTCGAAGGATGCATCGTAAATTCGATCTAATGTTATTTGACTTTAATCTTGGCATAAATTTTTTTTTTGAGTTACATCTAGCATATTATAAATTTTATGTTTACAATTGGTATTAGAGCTTAGGTTATTAAGATCAAATATGTTAGATTCATTATTTTTGTTTACGATGCTTAAATAATATGTATATTTTGTTGATCTAAATTCATATATACTTTGTCTTGTCGCCTGCTTGCGGACGATGTTAGATTCTTTATAATGTGATCTTCGATGATCGTGAAGTTGGTTGCTATGCAATTTCGTTGTTGCACCGTTGCTGATGGTAGTCACAATAACCATGTGGTGTATGGTTGCTATGACGGATCTGTTGGTGGCAGCAGTTGCACTAGGCAGCGCATGCGCACCACAGTAGCAACAGCAGTTGCGGGCGGTCACCAAGCAATGAGTTGTACGTCGCGATTGATTGCGCAATGAAGTATTCACGCTGGCGACGGTTGTGGGTCATGCATTGGGCGCATCGCAGCAACCATGCGCAAGTGACAGTGCGCACACGCGATGACCACATAGCGATGACCATGCGTGGGCAGAGGTTGCACTTAACTGACAACCGCGTTTAAGCGACAACCTCATGTGGGCAGAGGTCGCGCTCAGGCAGGCAGCGATCGTACAGGCGGTAACCGCCCGCAAGCAATGGCCACACTAGTGGTGCCCACCCATGGGTAGAGGTGGTGGTCATGCGTAAGGGCGACATATGCCCCTTAGGGTTTTGAAAGATTACATCTTTATCGCTATGATTTTTATTTTTTTAATCCTTTTGATAATTCTACTCAATACCAATCTCATAATTCTAGTTTATGTCCAGTCAATAAATTTATTGTTTTACCCTTATAAAATTAAGAATTTTTAATTTATATCTTTAATTATAAAATTGATCAATATAATTTAATTGAATTTGATCATGATTATATTTTAACTAATGATTGATTGAATTTAGTTTCGATCAAATTTAGAAAAGATTAAATTTTGATCAATTTTTGGTTTTGATCGGCCTATTTAATTAGGTTGATATTTATCCAAATTAAATAAAATTGATTGGTTTAATTTAACATTTTATGTATACCCAAATTAAATAAATCGATTGGTTTAATTTAACATTTTATGTAAAAATAAAAAAATATATTGTTTCTTTTATAGTTTTCTCATATGATTTATTGATTGCACGTGGTAAATAAATTTTAATTATTATTTTTATATATTTATTTGGTTATTCATATATATATTTTTAAAATTATAAAATGATATTTATCTTTGATGTAAAGGCTCTTTGATTTATATATTATTATGATTACAGTTCTCACATAAGTTTTTTCTTTTACTGATTAATATTTAATAATCATTATAATTATTATTTTATTATTAAACTATTTTAATATAAATTAGATTAAAAAAATTGATGAATATTATTTGTAATTCATCTCTCTAAGTTATATCTGATCAGTAAATGTCAAAGTGGTTTAGGATGATAGACTTATGGGATGTGAATTACAATAAAAGTCTTATCATTTATATGATATTTTAAATTATATTTTAAATTATTGTATTGATCTTGTAGTTACCAAAGTGGGCTAGATCAATGACTTATAAAATTACATTAAGGAACTAGTCCTAAATGATGTTAAGAAAATAATATTCACAATGATGCACATAGGAGATTTAGATAATTTCAAAGGAGAATTTTTTTCAAATAATTATACGATGTGGTGTGATGATACTGTTTTGGATATGCTTGTAATTTAGGATTGTATACTCGAAGGTAGCAATATTATTCCACAAGGATGATATCAGTACTCCATAGATGATCTTGAGTGAACATTAGCTATGTCAATATTTTATCTAAAGGTGAAATATAGATAATATCAATAGTTCATCATATTTTGAAAACTCAAAGAAATAATATTATTTTATATTTTGTAGTGGTACTTTCGTCCATATATTCTCATGCTTCTAGTGACCTTGTACTCTTTGAATCAAATTATTCAGAATGGTTAGACTATATGCAATTCATTCTATACGTATTAGATTTTGATGTAGCATTGCTTGTTAAAAAGCCTGTAGATAATGAAAGTATTATAGAATAAGTTAATGAAATGAAGGCTTGAGAAAGATCTGATAGACTTAGTTTAATATTCATAAGAATAACGATTGGAAATAACATAAAGATTTTATTACCGATTGTAACTAGCACACAAGAATATTTAAAGGTCACTGAAGATATATTTAAATATGCTAATAAGTCATCAACTGACATACTAATGAAAGAACGGACTACGACTCAATATAATGACACTTGAGAAATTCAGGATCACACCTTCAATATGGTTGATAAAGATGTAAAACTTAAAGCATAAGGCATGAATGTTGATGAGTCTTTTCTCTTGTAGTTCATTCTTAATTCTCTTTCTTTTTAGTTTGGCCCATTCAAGATTCACTACAATACAAATAAAGATAAGTGAGACTTGAATGAGTTAACTAATATGTGTGTTTAGGAAGAATTGAGATTAAAGTAGAAAAGTTTATATAATGTCATGACTACTACTTAAGGAGTTGGTAATAAAAAAAGGAAAATTGAAGCACCATCCATTAAAGAAATTTGTCGGGTTTGAAAATATTAAATAAACTAATGAAAATAAAGCTATTATAGTAAAGTGTTTCTTTTGTGACAAGAAAGGACATGTGAAGAAGGACTGCAATAAACGTAAAACTTAGTTTAAAAAGAAAGGTACGAACTCGACCTATGTTTCGAATCAAATATTACATAAGTTCCTTCTAATATTTAATGGATTGATTCTAGTGCTTCAACTCATGTTACTAATTATATACGAGGATTTCTTTCAATCCAGAAACCAAAAGAATATGAGATTCATTATTATGGAAAGTTATCTCAAAGTGAAAGTGATTTCAATGGGGATTTATCGCCAAAGCCTAGAGACAGGTCATATGATGGATCTTGTTGACACATGTTATATTCTTACTATTTCTAGAATTTAGTTTCTCGACCTAGAATTGATGAGTTAGGAGATTGCCCCCCCTTTTTTTTTGTAATAGTACACTCAGTATATTTTATGATTCAATAAAAGTTGGTACTAGAATTTTATGTGATGGTTTATACAGAATTTTATGTGATAGTTTATACAGAATTAATTTGAATCTTGAGTTTGCAAAAACATTCTTGACCTTGTAATCAAATGATGGATTGAAACGTAGTTTCAATAATAAAAGATATTTTATATTGTGGCATAGACGATTGGGGCATATCTCCAATGAAAGAATTGAAATATTAGTGAACAATAATATTTTGGAAGATTTAGATTTCACTGATTTTGATATTTGCATAGATTGCATTAAGGCAAAGTAAACTAAACATACAAAGGAAAATGTCATAAAAAGTAAAGAACTCCTTGAGATTATTTATACTTATATTTGTGGACCAATATATATTTTTTATTTTAGTGAAAAAAGGTATTTCATCACATTTATATATGACCTATCTAAATGTGATTATGTTTATCTAATACATGAAACGTCTCAGATCGTTGACACTTTTGAAGTGTATATAAACGAGGTTGAGAGATAATTAGACAGAAAAGTTAAAATTGTTAGATCTGATAGGGGTAATGAATTTTATGGTTGATATGTGAATCTAGTCAGAATATTAGTCCTTTTGTTAGATTCCTAGTACAACGGAATATTTGTGCTCAATATGCCTTACCAAGTGTGCCACAACAAAATGGTGTTGTTGAAAGTCGAAATCGTATACTTTTGAAGTGTATATAAACGAGGTCGAGAGATAATTAGACAGAAAAGTTAAAATTGTTAGATTTGATAGGGGTAATGAATTTTATGGTTGATATGTGAATTCAGTCAGAATATTAGTCCTTTTGTTAGATTCCTAGTACAACGAAATATTTGTGCTCAGTATGCCTTACCAAGTGTGCCACAATAAAATGGTGTTGTTGAAAGTCGAAATCGTATTCTTATAGATATGATTAGGAGCATGATGAATTATTTCTCTTTGCCCGAGTCAATGTGTTAGGACTTTAGCTAGGAGAGTCCTAATTGAGAGGGATATTCATGTAAAATTTACCTAAGCCGACCCCTATTAAAGAGGTGAAAAGGCCGGCTAGGGTTAGGAGGTTGTTTCTTAGAGAAAAATTAAGAGTTGTAAAGGAATAGGAGTCTTGTGTAGGAGTCCTATTAGGAGTTGGTTAGAAGTATGAGTCTTGAGTAGGAGTCCTATTAGGAGTTAGGGTTTAGAAGCCCTATAAATAGTCATGTATTCCTCCTCTTTTCATAAGCAATCGATGAATCTTTTCTGCAGCCTTTGAGCAGCAACTTGGAGGGAGGAACCCCTATAGAGTTCCAAGGAGGCCGATCCCCTAAAGAGATCAACCCAAAGTTTAGAATTTGTAAGGGTTCTAACACCTGGTATCAGAGCAGCGTTCTTAGCATCTCGCTGCCCTTCCATAGCCATCCATCAACCCTCCACAGCCGTCTAAAGCAATTCCCACAATTGCTTAAAAGATCGTCGTCAAATTCTGTCGTCATCTCCACCACCGCGGATCATCCTTTGATCTCCCCGTGAATTGCAACAGGTTCTGGTTTTCTACCTTACTACTGCTGCAATTTAGTTATCCTTATTCAAAAATCCCAAAAAAATTGTTCCTATATTGCTGCATAAACTTTTCGTCACAAAGTTTTCATCTCTACGACGAAAGATACATTGCAGAATTCCAACCGTATAGTACTGTCTGTTTGATCTTGCTACTGTTTTTTTTCTATCCAAATTTCTACGAAATTTTTATGACATCTTTGACACTTCCTAACAGTAGATTTCCCTTTAGTTTTGTCAAAAAATTTTCAATATAAACAATTGATCTTTTACGTCTAATATGCTATACTTGAAAATCTGTATTGTAAAATTTCAGCCGCATAGCACTGTTTGTTTGATCTTGATATTATGTTTTTTCTGTCCAAATCTCTATGAAAATTTTATGATAGCTTTGACACTTCCTAACAGTAGATTTCCCTTTGGTTTTGTCAAAAAAATCTCAATATAAACCACTGATCTTTACGTCCAATCTGATACACTTGAAAATCTATGCTACAGAAAAATTCAGTCGCATATTGTTGTCTTACCCCATCTATTTGTAATCTTTTCTGAACGAAATTTCTTAGATACTTTATAGATCATCTTGGCTTCCATCTAAGATTTATCTATTGAGGAATTAATCTCTAAAAACGATTTTGTGTTGTTGCAAATTTTTGTCCCAAGCCGCTAAAATTTTTCGACGAGAATTTTGCTATCGCGGCTTGCACCAATTTCCTTGTTATATTGCCAAAATTTTTTTGATTAAATTAGACATCCTTGCTGTCATATAAACTGTGATTTTATTGCCAATTCTCTCCTCAATTCTCTTAAGTGTTTTGTGGAAATTTCGTCGAGAAACCGTTGTTTCTTCGATGATAATTCTGCTCTTACAAGACAGCATATACTTGCTGCAACTTCCACTGATTTCTATCAAACCTTTGCTGCCATCTACCACAGATCCAAAACTTTCATCCACAGCCCTAAAACTCCACCAAACCATACCTTCAAACTGCACCCAAAATAGCCACCAATCAAGCCTAAACCGTAGCCTACATCCACCAATTCACCAACCCTTTCGACCATCATCTCTCTCAACCAATACATGCCTTTAACCCGACAACAAAAGAGAGATCTTAACATCACAGATTTGGCGGCATATACTTTGACATCTAAGGAGGTAATCAATGCTAAATTCAAAGCATTCGAGGCGCGAATAGAGGATAAGATTCGGATGCTCTTTACCGAACTCAGATTGGGCCGACCACTAAGCCCGAAGAAATCGCATCAAGGAAAGAGCTTTGCCCAATCGCACCAAGCCCGAAGATATGACTTCCAAGAAAGGGGAAGCTTTATGACCGACCCCAACTATTCATGCATGAGAGTGGACTTCTCTAGATGGGAAGAAGGAGACCCGATTGGATGGATCTCGCGCGCGGAGCAATATTTTCGATACCACAAAACCGTGGATGCATCTATGGTGAAAAAAGTAGCTATACATCTTGAAGGGAATGCTGTACAGTGGTTTGACTAGTTTGAACATACTTATGGAGTCCTTTCATGGCGACAATTCAAAGAAGGACTACTGATCCGTTTCAGACCAACTAATTACGAAAACATTGACGGACAACTAGCAAAGATCCGACAAACCTCCACCATTCAAGAGTACCAAACCAGGTTTGAAAGGTTAACTAATCAAACTCGTGATTGGTCTAAAAAATAACTATTGGGGACTTTTATTGAGGGCTTGAAGCCGGAGATCCAGGGAGAAGTTAAAGCGCGACAACCGTATACGCTTATGGTAGCCATCTCTTTCACACGACATCAAGAGGAGCGATTGAACCATGAAGCTCGGAAGACTAAGGTCACTCCTCAACCAGCAATACTAAAGCATTCAACCCCCCCTACTATCGACCGAGTCCCTACACCAAAAAGGTTGACAAGAGAAGAGCTTCGGGAGCGATATGCAAAGGGGTTATGTTAGCATTGCGACGAGTCGTGGAGCCGTGAGCATCGCTGTAGTAAAGGGAGACTTCTTATGATTGAACCAGTAGAAGAAGAGGTCATTGAACATCCAGAAGAGAGCCTTGAACATGAAGAAGAAGATGCAGAAGAAGAGCCACAACCGATCGAAATTATGGTACATGCACTAGCCGGCTAATCAAACTCGCAAACGATAAAAGTTGGAGGTCTTCTCAAACAACAACCGATCACTGTTCTCATCGACACGGGCAGTACTAATAACTTCCTAAACAGTAAGGTTGCTGTCCAGATGGCCTTACCTATCGAGAATTGTAGTAGGTTTGACGTTAAGGTCACCGATGGACGGATTTTGAAGTATGATCGTAGGTGCCCGCGAGTGAAACTGTTGCTGCAGGACCAAGAGATAATATTACATATTTCTTCCTCCTCCCTCTTGATGATCATGAGGCCATGCTCAGAATTAAATGGTTGATGACATTATGTGATGTTTCTTAGAATTTTATGCAACTAATTATGAAATTTTATAGTAAGGAGAAACATGTGATACTGCACGGGAAACGTGGGGGCGACGTAATGACGATTTGCACACAACAAATGGAGAAGGTTTTGCATAAAGCATGCAGAGGCTTTTTGGTACAACTTGAGCAGCAAACTAAGGGAGAGTCAATAGAATTTGAAGATCCAAACCTACTTCCTTTGCTTGCTGAATTTTCAAATATATTTGACGAATCGCACAATCTATCTCTTACCCGTCGGTATGATCATTATATAATAATTCTTCTAGGCAAACCTCTAGCAAATACTCAGCCATATCAGTATCTACATCTCTAGAATGATGAAATAAAAAAGATTGTAAAAGAGATGCTTGAAACAGGAGTTATTCGGCCAAGTTGCAGCCTCTATTCTTCACCGGTGCTACTTGTATGCAAGAAGGACGCACCATGGCGAATATGCGTTGATTACCGAGCTCTCAATGACATAACTATCAAGGATAAATACCCTATTCCAGTAGTAGATGAATTGCTAGATGAAAGGGAGCACAAATCTTCACAAAGCTGGACCTTCGATCCGGGTATCATCAAATACGAGTGTGTGAAAAAGGCATATCGAAAACCGCCTTTCGAACACACAACGACCACTATGAATTTTTGCTTTCTTCAACAAAAGATGGAATATCTTGGGCATATCATATCAGAGGAAGGTGTGATGGTGGACCCCTCCAAAATAGAAGCAATGCAGAACTGGTCGACCCCGAGGAACATAAAATTGCTACATAGCTTTTTGGGTTTAATAGGTTACTACCGCAAGATCGTGAAAAACTATGGAAAGATCAGTGCACCACTTACTTCCTTACTAAAAAAAGATGTCTTCCAATGGTCGGATAGAGCCTTCGCTGCCTTCGACAAACTTAAGGCAGCCATGACGACGATGCCGGTGCTAGCACTACCATATTTCAGCCAACCCTTCATTATTGAGGTTAACGCATCTGGAGTCTGAATTGAAGCCATTCTCATGCAAGATTATCAACCACTCGCATACACTAGCAAGGCATTATCTCCCTCCCATCAAAATAAGTCAACATATGATAAGGAGATGCTTGCCATTATGCACGCAGCAACGAGGTGGAGACCCTACTTGATTGGTCGACGATTTCAAATTAAAATCGACTATAAAAGCCTCAAGTACTTTTTGGAGCGAAAGATATCATCCCCTGAACAGCAAATATGGGTAACAAAACTTCTTGGATTTGATTATGAAATAACTTACAAAAAGGGGAAAGATAATGTTGTTGCAGATGCGCTTTCGTAGCTACCCGAGTAAGCTAAATTTTTGGCTGTTTTACTTCCGACCAGTGACTTCCTTGAGGATATTAAGATGGAATGGCAGGAAGATCCGGAGACCAGTAAGATAAAAACAAAATTGGAGGAAGCACCAAGCTGCGTGGCTCATTACAATTGAGACTCAAAAGAATTACGCTATAAGGGTCACATTGTGCTTATGAGAAATTCTACTTGCATCTTCATGAGCAGATTTTGAACAAAGTTATTCCATATGCAGGGTACTAAATTGAAAAGGAGTACGACATATCACCCACAAACCGACGGCCAGACGAAAGTTGTAAATAGGTGCTTGGAGATAGCTCAAAGCCACCCATCAAATATGACTACCCAAGGAGAACTCCAAACCCAGCCAAGTGCTATTATTAATCGATGGATCATGACTCGATGACGACGACCCACTACTGAAGTGCTAATACAGTGGGTGAACTTACAAACAGAAGATGCCACTTGGAAGAACTATGACGACTTGAAGATCAAATTCTCAGAATTTATGAATCGTCAGCCTCGAGGACAAGGCTGATTTGAAGAGGGCAAGTCTGTTAGGACTCTAGCTTGGAGAGTCCTAATTGAGAGAGACATTCATGTAAAACCTACCTAAGTCGACCCCTATTAAAGAGGTGAAGAGGTCGGCTAGGGTTAGGAGGTTGTTTCTTAGAGAAGAATTAAGAGTTGTAAAGGAATAGGAGTCTTAAGTAGGAGTCCTATTAGGAGTTGGTTAGAAGTAGGAGTCTTGAGTAGGAGTCATATTAGGAGTTAGGGTTTAGAAGCCCTATAAATAGTCATGTATTTCTCCTCATTTCATAAGCAATAAATGAATCTTATCTATAGCCTTTGAGCAGCAACTTGAAGGGAGGAACCCCTATAGAGTTCCAAGGAAGTCGATCCCCTAAAGAGATCCAACCCCAAGTTAGAATCTGCAAGGGTTCTAACACAATGTAGGGTGAAGCTCTTAGGACAACCATGTAAGCTAATTGAGGGAGACATTCATGTAAAACCTACCTAAGTCGACCCCTATTAAAGAGGTGAAGAGGTCGGCTAGGGTTAGGAGGTTGTTTCTTAGAGAAGAATTAAGAGTTGTAAAGGAATAGGAGTCTTAAGTAGGAGTCCTATTAGGAGTTGGTTAGAAGTAGGAGTCTTGAGTAGGAGTCATATTAGGAGTTAGGGTTTAGAAGCCCTATAAATAGTCATGTATTTCTCCTCATTTCATAAGCAATAAATGAATCTTATCTATAGCCTTTGAGCAGCAACTTGGAGGGAGGAACCCCTATAGAGTTCCAAGGAAGTCGATCCCCTAAAGAGATCCAACCCCAAGTTAGAATCTGCAAGGGTTCTAACACAATGTAGGGTGAAGCTCTTAGGACAACCATGTATATCTTGAATATGATTTCTAGTAAGTTAATTTCATCAACTCCATTTTAGTTGTGGACCGGTAGAAAATCTAGTATGAGACATTTACATATTTGGGGTGAATGATCGAAATTCCAATAGTCAGTCCTGGATTCAAAAAAGCAATAATACCTTTCGTACCTTTAATTTCTTCGCCAAAAGATTTGTAGAAGCCCAACATCTCAAGTAAAAAAAGAAAAGTCAATCTTCAAGAGACAAGATCCTTTGGCAAGGAACTTAAAGAATACTCAAATGAAACAACTTCCTACTAAGGTTTTATGAACTATAATAGAGGATACAAACCAGTGAGATACAGGAAAATGTCAGAGAAAGCTGAGGTATGTCAACCCACATGTAAAACAGCAGTGTAGAAAGCAATAAATGGGTTTGGCAGTCCTCATACCACACGTGAAAAAAAATTAAATCTAATAATTATTTATGGATATTTTATTGATTATTCAAAAAAATTCAAAGGATACATATTTTATTATCCTAATTATAGTATGGAGATACTAGAATATGGTAATGTAAGATTTTTAGAAAATGTTGAAATCAGTGAGAGTGAAAAATCTCGAAGGATCAATTTTAATATTGAGATTAAGATTAATTCTCCAGTATCATCTTCTATTTGAGAAATTATTGTTCCTAAAATCAATGAAAGAATTGATGAGGGTGAACAACAAAATAATATCGATGGACTCTCACATGATGTTGATGTCGCCGTTGATGATCTTATAGAACAATCACAATTGACAACTTTGAGAAGATCTTAAAGGAAAAAGAAATATCATTTCTTATGATTATATGGTATATCTACAATAATCAAATTATGATATAGGACTAAAAAGAGACATCTTATTGTCTCCACAAGTCATAGTAAGTAATAATTTTGAAAAATAGTATGATGTAATTAAAGAATAATTAAAATCAATGGATCAGAATGGGGTGTTTGAGAACTCGTTGAATTGCTAATTGTAAAAGAGTTGATTGTAAATGGGTCTTTAAGACAAAATGCAACTCAGGAGATAATATCAAACGATATAAAGTCAGACTTGTGGTCAAAGATTTTTCTTAGAAAGAAGGCATCGACTATAACGAGACTTTCTCTCCAGTTTCTGGAAAGAACTCGTTAAAAATCGTCATGACATTAGTAGTTCATTATGATCTTGAGTTACACTAGATAGATGTGAAAACAATATTTCTGAACGGGAATCTGGATGAGGAAATCTATATGGAACAACCTGAATGATTCATAGAAAAAGGAAAAGAAAGTTGGACTTGTAAACTTAAGAAATCCATTTATGGTCTTAAACAAGTTTCCAAACAATGATATATAAAGTTTCATGATACCATTACTTTCTTCAGATTTAAGGAAAACATTATTGATAAATGTGCATATATTGCTAGTCATAGGTGCCATACAAGCCAATCACGTGAGTGATGATGATATGATATGCATTCTTTTTGCTTATTATATTTTCATATTTTATCACTTTATATATATATATATATATATATATATATATATATATATATATATATATATATATATATATATATATATATATATATATATATGAGAATTTGATCGTGATGAGATTACGATAACGAGACTGATTCACCTTTAAACATAGACCCTAAATAATCCTAGTCATAGGTTACTCAAAAAGAACATCGAGATAACTAGACAGATTGGTGTGCTATATACTTGTCCATATAATGGATGTAACTGGTCTCATAACTGCTCGTGTGGGGATAGTAGGGATACAATATAGGTGCTCATAGTTCACTGATTGTCCGCTTACGGAATACTAGATGGTTGATGATGCATTATTGTCAGACATTGATTCCGTAGTCCCAATAGTGTATATGGTCCTTAGACTTATAGACACCAAGAATGTCTTGTATGAGTATTTCACTTTTTAATATCGGACTTATAGATTTGGAAGTTTCAAATCTAGTATAGTTGGTTATTGGGAGTGACAGCCAACCTCACAAAGGTTATTGAGTGTCAATAGAGGTATCCACTCTTAGTATTATGAGAGGAATATCTTGTGTGTTCTTGCTTAGACAAATCCTTGGCCATGGTCATTCGGATTGAGAGACAAAGAGTTCTCCGGGAGAATCTGATTAGAGCGAGACTCGAGGAGAAACCATATAGTCCTGATAGCACTATACCCGATATATGGTCTCTAAGATATTAGATGGTTGAGGGACTATAGGTACACGATAACTAAGGATAGATTGGATTCCCCTATATCGTTTGGGGGCTACGGTATAGTGGCTTAGTACGTCCATAGTCGATGAGTCGAGTGAATTATTATGGAAATAATAATTCACTAAGCCAGAAGGAGTTCTGACAGGTATAACTCACTAGCAGCTCGATATTGAGCGTAGAGGGTTACACATATATGATATGTTTTGTGACGAGTAGAGATTCGAATATGAGATATCCGCTAGAGCTCATATCTTATTGGATATCCAATAAGCCATTGAATTATTGGATCCAATGGATGAGATCCAATAAGGGCTAATAAGAGATTATTGGGTAGGGACCCACTAATCTAAGAGGCTTGGGTAATTGGATGAAGATTCAATACCCAATAGGGCAGGATCCATTAGGGTTAACTAAGGGTCTCTATAAGTAGGAAGGAACTAAAAGCCCATAGGTTGGGGCTTCAAAGTTGCCATATCCTATTCTCCTTTCCCTTTATCCTCTGATAGTAGGCCTGGAGATTTGAGGAGCGTTGTTGTAGCCCTACTGTGTGGATCACCGTTAGAGAGGAGGACGCTTGACCTCCTTCATCCACTCCTACAGATTTGTAAGGATTTAGGAATATACAATCTTCCTAGGTAACACAACTATCTCACGTGTGGTTTTCAGTTTCACTCCTACAGATGCGTATCAAATCTTTGTACGACAACGAATATATATTGGAAAATTTAGGGTTTTTGTTTTATATTCTTCTGCTGCGCATGTGATGTTGTTCCTAGATTTCCCAACATATATCTGAAGGTAAGTGGATGATATTTTGCTTATGTTAGTAGTGAACTTGGTTTATTGCACGAAACTAAGATATTTCTCAATAAGAACTTTAAGATGGTTGATATGAATAAGGTAGCCTATGTTACTAGCATTGAGATACTAAGGGATAGATCTCAAGGATTATTAGGACTGTCTTAGAAAAGAAATATTAATCGTCTTTTGGAGAGATTTAATATGCAGCTTTGCTTAGTAAATGATGCACATATTATTAAAGGTAAAAAATTCGGCTAAAACCAATCCAAAAAATAACTTAAAAAGGAATCAAATGAAGAATATTTTTTATGGTTGTGTAATTGGAAGTCTATTATACGCTCAAACCTATACAAGATAAGATATCAGTTTTGTTGTTGTAATGTTGGATATATACCAGAACAACCCAGTAATGGAACGTTGGAAAGCTGCAAAGAAAGTATTGAGATATCTACAAGAAATGCAAGATTATATGCGCACATACAGGAGAACAGATCAACTTGTAGTGATGAGATATTCAAATGTTGATTTGGCAAATTATCTCGATAGTAGAAAGTCCACTTCAGGATTTGTATTTATATTAATTGATGAGGTAATTTCTTGAAAAAGTATAAAACAATCGCTTATTGCATCATCAACAATGGAAGCTGAATGTGTGATATGTTCCGAGGCCACAAATCAAGTTTTATGGTTGCGAAATTTCTTCTCAATAGCAAGTGTCAATTGAGAACTTAAGCACCACTATGATGATTGCTGATCAATTTACCAAATATTTACCGTGTAAAATATTTAAAGAACATATTCTTAGAATGAGACGTGTGAGAAATTTTTACTCGTTGATGATGCATATCATGCACAAGATATGATGATGCATGTTTAGGTGAATGCTATTATTAATATTTTTTACATAATTAAAATTATTTATTTTTACTTTCATTTTATGCATATTATGGTTGAATACAATAACATGATTATCTTGACAAAATAAATTGATAAGATAAATTACAAAGATTATTATGGACTATATAAGGAAAGACTAATAATGTTATGATACATAGAAGGAAGTGTGAGATTTATAACATACAATTGCTATGACTCATATTGATTGTTGGACTAAATATAGTATTGTTGTGCTTATTGAACTTATTGGTTTGTCTTAAAAATTCATGGCCTGCGTTTCAAAATTTTTCAGAATTCAGTTAAGTAAAATTATTTTCAAATAAATTTTATTTTATTTATTTTAATTTTAAATATATTTTATATCTTATTAATTAATGAGCTAAGTAGAGAATGTTAGATTATGTAATCCTTTATAATTAGATAAGATATATAATAAAACTAATTGAAATCTACTAGATATTAGCCAATAGAAAAGAAGTTCATATTATAGTATGATTCCTTAGGGGATGTCTTTGATGGGAGGAACTCTTAGAATAATGTATTATAAATTCGATCTAATATTATTTGATTTCAATCCTGATGTAAACTTTTTTTTATATTACATATAACATATTATAAATTTTATGCTTACGTACATCCCATGTCTCGGCACAGCATGATCTTTGGAAGTGCTCGTGCGTATATCTCTTCATGAACCCAAAGATCTTCGTGGGAATCACCAAATCATGCTTCTTCATGGAAATTGATTTTCATTTGAAGTAGCTCTCAGCAAATTTTCACATAGGAATCGACATTGGGAAATCACCTAGACATCCAGCAGAGCAAGAGCGAAGGCGACAAGGTAATATAGAAGCTTAGCAGGAATCCTTCACCAGGCTCATGTACGAGGAGCTCAAAGAAATGGTTAAAAGTAGGAGAGAGGGCTCCTCGGGCGTAGTAATCAGGAACATCCCAACGCTTTTCTCTACATACCATCGTGCATGGGAACTCAACGCCTGCATCCAATAGCTCTGCGACTTAGATACTGATTTGCTCTTAATTCTTGGAATCAGCTTCTCGCTCACTGTTTACATCTGCTCGTTCCGCGGCGACGTCGAGTGCAGATCTTTGGAACCCCACCACCGTGAAGCTTTTGTCTGATCACTTGGGCGCGCTGAGTAGTGCCCATTTGGGAGTAGTCGATGGAGTTTCTCTCACCGTTTCTTGAGCACTTCGAGCCCCTTGTTTGCTGGGAAGGAAGGGATGTTGAGCACGCAGAATAGTCCTATGCCAAGGATCACAAAGTCCACTTTGTACATCTTGATGTGACACATTTTAACACCATCCACGTGGTAACATATGACGACCACGACAACACCAACAAAAGACCTTCAGGTTGATATTTCGAACCCGAACGTGGTGACCACACGCCCTCGCATTGTTCGGCGCCGTACAAATCGGCACTGAACATCGTGGAGCCGTTTCGGAAAGCTTGGAACGATGCCACACGACATGGGTCCGTACAGGTCGATTGATGCTTGACTACAGGGTACAGACCATCCTCCCGAGGAGTTGATAACCATTAAAGGATCATGAACGACTGACCTTCCTTCGTAGGTATAAAAGCTAATATCCTGACCAACGCCAAGGGTACATTGAACTCACTCTTATTCCACTCAACCCTAACTTAGTATTTGGAGGGGTCGAGTTGGAAAATCCCCCTCCCGACTTCGACCTAAGTGCAGGAGCTGGTGATGAAGAAGCAAGTGACGAGGCCCCCAACTCAACTTGACCCAACGCTCACTTTCGCCACTAGAATCTCCATGTGGGCAATCTTGTGCATCCCGGATCGGATCGAGTCGTGTTGACACCTCGATCACAGCGTAAAGGTTTACCAATATTTTAGCGCTACAAGGACGGCCAGATGTCACAAGAATGTGTTGGGAAATCATAGGGGGGGCGACATCATATGCGCAGCGGAAGAACAAGAAAACAAAAATCCCCGATTCCCAAAAAGATGTTCATCGTCGTGCGAAGATTGGTGCGCAAAATCCGCAAAAACATAAAAACTGCGTATAGAGATTGTGTTACCTAGGGAGATCGTATATCCCTGTTTCCTTGCAGATCCTTAGGAGAGGGTGAAGGAGGTCAAGCGTCCTCCTCTCTAGCGGTGATCCACACAGCAGGGTTGCGACGACGCTCCTCAAAACTCCAGGCCTACTCTGAGGTGGAGAGGGAGAGGAGAATAGGAAGGGCAAGCAAAGACTCTAGCCTATGAGGCTGTGAATCCCTCCTATTTATAGAGATCCCGTGTCAAAACCCTAATGGGTCCTTTCCCTAGTGGGTATTGGATCTGCATCCAATAAGACAAGGGCTCCGTCTCATATCCGAACCTCTACTCATCGCAATGCCTACCATATGTGTGTGACCCTCTAGGCCCAATATCGAGCTGGCCGTGAGTCATACCTGTCAGAACTCCTTCTAACTCAGTGAATTATTATCTCTGTAATAATTCACTCGACTCATCGACTACGGAAGTACTAGGCCACTACGCCGTAGTCCCCAGACGATACAGGGGAATCCAATCCATTGGACCTGTCTGTCCTCAGTTACCATGTACCTAAAGTCCCTCATCCATCTAATATCCCAGAGACCGTATATCGAGCATGGTGCTGTCAGACCCATACGGTTTCTACTCGAGTCTCGCTCTAATCGGATTCTCCCGGAGAACTCTTTCTCTCTCAACCCGAATGACCCTGGCCAGGGATTTGTCTGAGCAAGAACACATGGGATATTCCTCTCATGATACCGAGAGTGGATGATCCTCTATCGACACTCAATAGCCCTCGTAAGGTCGACTACCACTCCCAATGACCAGCTGTACTAGATCTGGGAACAGCCAAACCTATAAGTCTGGTATCAAAGAGTGGAGCACTCATACAGGACATCCTTGGTGTCTCAAGTCTAAGAACCAGATACACCACTAGGACTACGGAATCGTTGTCTGACAATAAGGCATCATCAACCATCCAGCATTCCGTAAGCGGATCAATCAGTGAACTCATTCTCCAATGAGCACCTGTACTGTATCCCTAATGTCCCTACACGAGCAGCTATGAGACCAGCTGCATCCATCATATGGACGGGTATACAGCACACCAGTCTATCCGGTTATCACGATGTCCCTCTCGAGTAACCTATGACCGGGATTATTTAGGATATGTGTTTAAAGGTGAATCGATCTCATTATCGTGATCTCATCACGATCCGATTCCCATTGCACAAATCCAAGGACATCACAATATATATGCATTTATGCAATAGTTATAAAGTGATATATGCCAAAATATAATAAGCAAAAAGATTCTGTATCAAGTCACACGTGCCATCACTCACGTGATTGGCTTGCTGGGCACTTATGACTAGCAATCTCCCACTTGACCTAAAGCCAATCACCTATGTGTCTGATCCCCATCAGACCCCTGTGACGCTCAAAGACAATCTGAGACAATGGCTTTGTAAGTGGATCTGCAATGTTATCTTCGGATGGAACTCTTTCCACTGCTACATCTCCTCGGGTTACGATCTCTCTTATAAGCTGGAACCTCCTCAGAACACTTCTGATGAGACCCGGGTTCCCTTATTTGAGTAATCACCCTATAGTTGTCGCAATATAAGGAAGTCGACTTGTCGCTATCTGTATCGACTCCCAAATCTGTGATGAACTTCTTCACCCAGACTCCCTCCTTTGCTGCATCTGATGCAGCAATGTACTCCGCCTCTGTGGTCGAGTCAGCAGTGGTATCTTGCTTGGAACTCTTCCAGCATACTGCTCCTCCATTCAAGGTGTACACATACCCTGAATTCGACTTGCTATCATCGACATCAGACTGAAAACTTGAGTCAGTGTAGCCTTCAACCTTAAGGCTATTACCTCCATATACTAGTAAAAGATCCTTAGTCCTTCTCAAGTACTTAAGGATACACTTTACTGCTTTCCAGTGCTCCAAGCCTGGATCCGCCTGATACCTGCTCGTGACACTCAGAGCATGCGCTATATCAGGCCTAGTACATAGCATTGCATACATGATAGACCCTATTGCTGAGGCATAAGGTATCATATCCATGTTCGCCCTTTCTTCTGGAGTCTTTGGGGACATACTCGTAGAAAGCGATATCCCATGTCTCATCGGTATGAGACCTCTTTTGGAATTTTCCATGCCAAACCTTTTGACAATAGTTTCTATGTACCTGGACTGGGACAAGCCAAGCATCCTTTTGGATCTATCTCTATAGATTCTAATCCCCAAGATATGAGATGCTTCTCCTAAGTCCTTCATGGAGAAGTGTCTAGATAACCAAGCCTTTATTGTGGATAGCATTCCTATGTCATTCCCAATGATGAGGATGTCATCCACATATAATACCAAAAAGCTAATAGCGCTCCCACTTACCTTTCTGTATACACAAGGCTCATCTTCGTTCTTAACGAAGTCATAAGATCTGATTGCCTCATCAAATCTTATGTTCCAACTTCGGGAAGCTTGCTTTAGTCCATAAATGGATCTAAGCAACCTACACACCTTATCTGGGCAGTTCTTGGACACGAATCCCTCAGGTTGCATCATATACACCTCCTCCTCCAGGTTCCCGTTGAGGAATGCGGTTTTCACATCCATCTGCCAGATCTCATAATCATAGTGTGCTGCAATAGCCAATAGAATTCTGATGGATTTTAGCATTGCTACGGGTGAGAAAGTTTCGTCGTAGTCAACACCTTGCCTTTGACGATACCCCTTAGCCACTAGCCTTGCTTTATAGGTCTCTACCTTTCCATCTACTCCGATCTTTTTCTTAAAGATCCACTTGCAACCGATGGGTACAATACCTTCGGGTGCATCAACTAGGTTCCAAACCTTATTGGAGTACATAGAATCCATCTCAGAATTCATGGCTTCTTTCCACTTCCCGGAGTCTATACTCATAATAGCCTCCTCGTAGGTCTGAGGATCAATATCCTCTACATCCTCTGCTCTAATATGTCCCACATATCTCTCAGGAGGATGGGATACTCTATCAGACCTGCGTAAAGTTGAAACTTGTGTATTAGATACCTGAACAGACTCGGGCTGTAGAGTGGTGCTTGAGCTTGGTTCTCCAACCTCGCTCAACTCTATCATTCTCCCACTGTCTCCGCCAAGAATGTGTTCCTTCTCAAGGAACACTGCTCTCTTAGCTACAAAGACCTTTTGGTCCTCGAGATGATAGAAATAATACCCACAAGTTTCCTTGGGGTATCCCACAAATTTGCATCGCTCTGTCCTTGATTCTAACTTATCGGGGTTGTGTCTTTTAATGTGGGTAGGGCAGCCTCAAATCTTAACAACCTTAAGATCAGGCTTCTTCCCTTTCCATATCTCATATGGTGTAGACACTACCGACTTAGTTAGAACTCTGTTCAGAAGGTAAGCTGCGGTTTCTAGGTCATATCCCTAGAATAAGATGGGTAGGTCAGCGAAACTCATCATGGACCGTACCATATCTAATAATGTACGATTTCTCCTTTCAGAGACACCATTGAGCTGAGGTGTATAAGGAGGTGTCCATTGGGATAATATCCCATGGTCCTTGAGGAAGTGAGTAAACTCTGTACTTAAGTACTCACCTCCTCGATCTGATCGAAGAGTTTTGATACTCTTTCCAGTCTGGTTCTCCACCTCATTCTTATACTCTCTGAATTTCTCAAAGGCCTCGGACTTGTACTTCATTAAGTACACATATCCATACCTTGAGAAATCATCAGTAAATGTAATGAAGTAGGAGTAACCTCCAATGACATGAGTTGACATGGGTCCACATACATCACTATGTATGAGTTCCAACAACTCAGTGGCTCTCTCTCCAGTTCCACTAAATGGAGAGTTGGTCAGTTTTCCACGAATGCAAGGCTCACAAGTTGCATATGACACATAGTCGAATGGATCTAGATATCCATCATTTAGCAACTTTTGAATCCTTCTTTCATGGATGTGACCTAGCCTACAATGCAACAGGTATGCACTGTTCAACTCATCTCGTTTCCTTTTGGACACATTTATATTCATGATATGTGGAGTGGTGTCTAACATAAATAAACCATTATGCAATGTTCCTTTCGTGATGATCTTATCATCTAATAATATCGAACAACCATTGTTCTCAAAAACAAATTTATATCCACTAACTGTTAAACATGAAATGGAGATAATGTTTTTGATAATAGAAGGAACAAAATAACATGCATCTAATGCAATAAAAGCTCCACTAGGCAGATGTAGGGCGACCTCGCCAACAGCTAATACAGCAACTTTTGCTCCATTACCCATCTTGAGGTCCATCTCGCCTCTCTCTAGTCTCCTAGGCCTTGCCAGAACCTGCAACGAATTGCATATATGATAAGCACTACCGGTATCTAATACCCATGTGTTATCATAAGAGTCTGACAAATGGAGACTGATCATGAATGTACCTGAAGCTTCATCAAGCTTTTGTTTCGCCCTTTCTGCAAGGTACTCTTTGCAGTTTCTCTTCCAGTGCCCATCTTTACCACAGTGGAAGCACTGGCCTTTGTCCTTTGTTGGGTCTTTCTTAGCAACCTTTGCTTTACCTTGTTTGCCCTTGCCCTTTCCCTTCTTAAGGGACCTTTCTGCTTTCCTTTTCTTTCTGGTCTCACCAGTGTAGAGAACTGGCTTCTCTTTCTTAATAGTACTCTCTGCCTCCCTCAACATATTGAGGAGCTCTGGGAGAGTCACCTCAAGCTTGTTCATATTAAAATTTATTATGAACTGTGAAAAGGAATCTGGTAGGGACTGAAGCACAATGTCCACACACAAGTTATCCTCTAGGACCATTCCTAGACCTGTGAGTTTCTCTATCCACTCAATCATCTTTAGGACATGGTTCTGAACCGGTGTCCCCTCAGTCATCCTAGCGCGGAAAAGGCTCTTGGATATCTCATATCGTTGAGTCCTTCCCTGTTCCTCAAACAATTTACGGACATGTAGGAGAATGGATCTGGCATCCATCTTTTCATGTTGTCTCTGTAACTCTGGAGTCATAGAGCCCAACATATAGCACTGAGCAAGAGTGGAGTCATCAATGTACTTCACGTAGCGAGCGATCTCATCCTCGCTTGCCCCTTCTTCGGGCGTAGGCATCACTGTATCAAGGACGTACACGATTTTCTCCGCTGTGAGAACAATTCTCAAGTTACGGAGCCAATCCGTATAATTTGGACCAGTGAGGCGGTTGACATCAAGTATGCCACGTAAGGGATTTGAAAGCGACATTTTCTGAAAATAAAGATGTAGCAAAAATGAATAACATGCAGATTTTGCAAGAAATAAACTATCAAGATATGGACTTCTATCTTAATATGCTCCCACTATTTTACTAACGAGTCACGCGACACCCTCAGCACGTGAAACGGAAGTCTCCGGCAGACTTCTAGTGGGGATCAGGATCCAATCAGCGTCTTAGTGTAACCTCGAGGGACTCGACCAATCACACTAAGCCTAAAAGGTAGACAACTCTTGCCGATCACAACTCCTTGTGATTCCCGTCCTGTTCGGCCTCCGAATCACCATGGCCTCGAGGGACTCGACCAACCATGATGCTCGGTTAAGTCAACACCTTCGTTACAAGATGAGTCTGATTTGATGATATACCCTCGAGGGACTCGACCAAGCATATCATGCCCTCAGGTCACCGGTGACATCTCTATGTCGTAAGCAAGATAGCGAATCGCGATATAGGTGAGTCTCGAGGGACTCGACCAACTCAACCTACACCGGGATTCGGTTCCTACTCATAACGATGGAAGGCCACGTGGGTCAATCTAATTGCCTCACGTTTACCGACTTAATATTATCGAGAGATGTTTCTATGATTTGGTCTCCTAATATGACATGTCACACATATACATATTTAATATATATCTACATCGCATGCAAATATATATACATATCTAGTATGTGTATAAGCAATCACACCAGATGATCATGGACCACAACCTAATATGATTAGGCCCAAGCCAGTAGGCCTAATCACTCACATCAAGATCTATGTGTGCAACGGTGCATCTCCATGCCTTGTGATCGTCCATCTCGTCCTCGTCGGTTCCGTCGACATCTTGATGCATCTCCATGCATCACGATCGTCCGTCTCGTGGGTCCCGCTATGGCTTCCACGCTCCCGCTGCGCCTCCTCATGTGATTACAACTTAATCATAGGCACGCAGGCCCGACAATAAACGAGAAATATAATGGAGGTTCGCAGACCTCAATAATAATAATCACAAGTACACACATCACACGGTCCATGATCATCCGTCCACTCATCATACATCACATGTATAAATAATCATCATCATGTAGGACTACTAGATAATAATAAAAATAATAATCAACTAAACCTTTTAATTAATTAATATTTTCTGAAATCAGGGATATATAGGGAATTTCTCAATTCCTAAGGGTATTTTCATAATTTGGACAAAAGACAGAAACTGGAATTTCTCAAATTCCGAGGGGCAAAACTATCTTTTGCGCAGAAAACCCTAATACCCTTTCCCCTTTTCGCTGCTGCCGCCGCCGCCACCCTGCCGGCGGCGGCCTGTGCGGCGGGGCGAGGGCACTGCCCTCGCCTGCAGGCGGCACGCCCGCAGGCGGCGATGCCGCTGCGGGTGGGCGCCCTCTTCGGGCGCCGCTGCCTCCGCAGGCGGTGCTGTCCCGCCGGGCGGCCGCCCCTGTGGGGGGGGTTTCGCCCGCGGGAGCAGCGGCGGCAGGCGTCGCGCGTCGCTGCCCTGCGGCGGCAGGCGTCGCGCGTCGCTGCCCTGCGGCGGCAGGCGCCGCTTCCTTTCGGCGGTAGGCGCCGCTGCCCTGCGGCGCCTCTGCCCGTGGGTTGCCAGCCCCGCCGGCAGCAAACCTGCTGCAAGCAGACCGCTGGCCGGCTGCTGCAGGCACTGCGCTTGCGCATGCGCCGGCGCTGTGCTGCCTGGCTGCGGCTGCGGCTGCGGCTGCAGGTGGCTGCAGGCATGCAGATCGACGGCAGCAACTGTTGCTGCCCTTCCTCGCTTTTGCGTCAACGATTTTGACGTCAATATTCTTCCTAAACACAACACACGCAGTTCAAAAACCAATCATTCGCACGAACAACCTGGCTCTGATACCACTGTTGGGAAATCATAGGGGGGGCGACATCATATGCGCAGCGGAAGAACAAGAAAGCAAAAATCCCCGATTCCCAAAAAGATGTTCATCGTCGTGCGAAGATTGGTGCGCAAAATCCGCAAAAACATAAAAACTGCGTATAGAGATTGTGTTACCTAGGGAGATCGTATATCCCTGTTTCCTTGCAGATCCTTAGGAGAGGGTGAAGGAGGTCAAGCGTCCTCCTCTCTAGCGGTGATCCACACAGCAGGGTTGCGACGACGCTCCTCAAAACTCCAGGCCTACTCTGAGGTGGAGAGGGAGAGGAGAATAGGAAGGGCAAGCAAAGACTCTAGCCTATGAGGCTGTGAATCCCTCCTATTTATAGAGATCCCGTGTCAAAACCCTAATGGGTCCTTTCCCTAGTGGGTATTGGATCTGCATCCAATAAGACAAGGGCTCCGTCTCATATCCGAACCTCTACTCATCGCAATGCCTACCATATGTGTGTGACCCTCTAGGCCCAATATCGAGCTGGCCGTGAGTCATACCTGTCAGAACTCCTTCTAACTCAGTGAATTATTATCTCTGTAATAATTCACTCGACTCATCGACTACGGAAGTACTAGGCCACTACGCCGTAGTCCCCAGACGATACAGGGGAATCCAATCCATTGGACCTGTCTGTCCTCAGTTACCATGTACCTATAGTCCCTCATCCATCTAATATCCCAGAGACCGTATATCGAGCATGGTGCTGTCAGACCCATACGGTTTCTACTCGAGTCTCGCTCTAATCGGATTCTCCCGGAGAACTCTTTCTCTCTCAACCCGAATGACCCTGGCCAGGGATTTGTCTGAGCAAGAACACATGGGATATTCCTCTCATGATACCGAGAGTGGATGATCCTCTATCGACACTCAATAGCCCTCGTAAGGTCGACTACCACTCCCAATGACCAGCTGTACTAGATCTGGGAACAGCCAAACCTATAAGTCTGGTATCAAAGAGTGGAGCACTCATACAGGACATCCTTGGTGTCTCAAGTCTAAGAACCAGATACACCACTAGGACTATGGAATCGTTGTCTGACAATAAGGCATCATCAACCATCCAGCATTCCGTAAGCGGATCAATCAGTGAACTCATTCTCCAATGAGCACCTGTACTGTATCCCTAGTGTCTCTACACGAGCAGCTATGAGACCAGCTGCATCCATCATATGGACGGGTATACAGCACACCAGTCTATCCGGTTATCACGATGTCCCTCTCGAGTAACCTATGACCGGGATTATTTAGGATATGTGTTTAAAGGTGAATCGATCTCATTATCGTGATCTCATCACGATCCGATTCCCATTGCACAAATCCAAGGACATCACAATATATATGCATTTATGCAATAGTTATAAAGTGATATATGCCAAAATATAATAAGCAAAAAGATTCTGTATCAAGTCACACGTGCCATCACTCACGTGATTGGCTTGCTGGGCACTTATGACTAGCAGAATGCCCCCAGCCCAAATACCCGGGAGAGCATCTCAAAGAAGAGCCACCCCCGACTCATCCGACCTTCGGGTTTAGAGGACAACCTCCACTTCCTTCGAGCCTAGAAGGGAATACCTCAGTCGCGACTCCAAGCCGCTATTGGCGACAGTTCAACGATCCTGAGTTGTCGCCTCTCGGGACCACCATGGGGCAACCTACTCTCTCAGTTGAGGCGTTCCTTAGCCTCACACACCAAGTCCAAGCCTTAGCAGGGATGATGCAGGCTATCATCCCCCTTGTCCCTCAGTTTGCCCAGTAGTCGGCATTGCCTCAACCGCCATTGCCGCCAAGGGACCCGTTGACTCTTGCCACCACTCTGCGAGAGCCATCTCCGATCCCTCAACAACCTAGAGCAGCGTACGTTAATCTGTTACCGAGGAGCAATCGAGGAACTCGAGGCCAACACCATAGCATAGCGCCCCAAGCCCTCGACGCACCACCCTGAGTTGCCCCAAGCCCGACACCCTATCATTTTCCTCGTTGGACTCTCTCCGAGCTCAATTGTGCTCGGTCAATCGATGTTTGAATGAGATCCAAAAGGAGTTCCACAAGTCCAAAGAAGAGCTCTGGGAGGCCTCCTCAGTAGGGTCCCCCTTTGTGCAGGAAATCCAGGACAAACCAATACCACTAAACTTTCGCCTCCAACACTCGAGGATTATGACGGCCACTCCGACCTGATAGAGCATGTCATCGCCTTTCGAGCTCAGGTTGCCCTGTATGGTACGTTTGACACCCTAATGTGCCAGGCATTCCCAACCACTCTCTAGGGTTCGACCCTGTATGGTACGTTCGACTAGCTCGTAAAGGAATTCGAGCTCAATTTCTTGGCCAGTGCACGGCCTAAACCGTCTACAGCCATGCTCCTTGGCCTGAGTCAAAAGGACGATGAACCCCTTGCTAGTCATAGGTGCCTAGCAAGCCAATCACGTGAGTGATGGCACGTGTCACTTGATACAGAATCTTTTTGCTTATTATATTTTGGCATATATCATTTTATAACTATTGCATATATGCATATATATATATTGTGATATCCTTGGATTTGTGCAATGGGAATCAGATCGTGATGAGATCATGATAATGAGATCGATTCACCTTTAAACACATATCATAAATAATCCCGGTCATAGGTTACTCGAGAGGGACATTGTGATAACCGGACAGACTGGTGTGCTGTATACCCGTCCATATGATGGATGCAGCTGGTCTCATAGTTGCTCGTGTAGGGGCACTAGGGATACAGTACAAATGCTCATTGGAGAATGAGTTCACTGATTGATCCGCTTACGGAATGCTGGATGGTTGATGATGCCTTATTGTCAGATAGTGATTCCGTAGTCCTAATGGTATATCTAATCCTTAGACTTGAGACACCAAGGATGTCCTATATGAGTGCTCCACTCTTTAATACCAGACTTATAGGTTTGGTTGTCCCAGATATAGTACAGTTGGTCATTGGGAGTGGTAGTCGACCTTACGAGGGCTATTGAGTATCGATAGAGGATCATCCACTCTCGGCGTCATTAGAGGAATATCCCATGTGTTCTGGCTCAGAAAAATCCCTGGCCAGGGTCATTCGGGTTGAGAGAGGAAGAGTTCTCCGAGAGAATCCATTAGAGCGAGACTCGAGTAGAAACCATATGGGTCATTCGGGTTGAGAGAGGAAGAGTTCTCCGAGAGAATCCATTAGAGCGAGACTCGAGTAGAAACCATATGGGTCTGACAATACCATGCTCAATATACGATCTTAGGGATATAAGATGGATAAGGGACTATAAGTAAACAGTAACTGAGGACAGACAGGTCCAATGGATTGGATTCCCCTGTATCGTTTGGGGACTACGGCGTAGTGGCCTAGTACATCCGTAGTCGATGAGTCAAGTGAATTATTACAGAGATAATAATTCACTGAGTTAGAAGGAGTTCTAATAGGTATGACTCATGACCAGCTCGATATCGGGCCTAGAGGGTCACACACATATGGTAGGCATTGCGATGAGTAGAGGTTCAGATATGAGATATCTGACGGAGCCCTTGTCTTATTAGATGCAGATTCAATATCCACTAGGGGAGGACCCATTAGGGTTTTGTTGAATCTTGGATTTTGATGATGAAATCAATTGATGGGTTAATTAATCTAATCCATATTATTGAGTTAAGTGTGCAGGATTAACTACGATAACCAGAAAACACAAAGAAAAAATACCGGAGTCAAGATCGATGGACGTTTAAGAGTCCGAAGAATCATCGGAGATGCTGCCGGAACCAACCGAGAAGAAATCGGGAACCTATCGGAATTTTCGGAAGTTCACCGAAGAGATCGTCGGAGGTTCACGGAGATCACCGAGAAGGCTCGGCTACTCGTTAAAGTCATCACAAGATCGGGAGCTTGATGGGAGTCCATCGGAAGAAAGTTCGTCGGAAAGCTCGCCGGAACAAGACTCGACGTTCGCGGTTGAAAACTTGCTTAGGATGTCTTTTGTTATGTAGTTCACTTGTAATTAGGATTAGGATTAAGAGATAATCCTATATCCTGGTTAGGGGCCAACTAGGCCCAAAGTCAGATTTGGTTTGGGCTAAAATTAAGCCAAACCAGTGAACCGGAGAGCCAGGCGGTGGCACCGCCCAGCACCCGAGAGCTGGGCAGTGACACCTCCTGGGCTGGGCGGTTGCACCGTCCAGCACCCGAGCGTTGGGCGGTGACACCGCTTGGCTGGGCGGTGGCACCGCCAGCATCGGGAACCTAAAGAGAATTCAAATTTTGGAGCCCAAATTTGAATCCTCTTGAGGCCTATAAATACCCTCAAATCTCAGCTGAGATAACTTTTGAGAAGCATTTTGATTGAGAGAAAAGTCTTAGAAAGTCTTAGCAAGTCTTGTGTTCAATTTGCTAGAGAGTTCTCCTCCTTCTTTCTTATTGAAAATTTGTAAGAGGTTGAACTGTTTGTAAAAGGTTGTAAGAGGGGTATTTACCCTTCCATTTCAAGAGATTTGCTAGTGGAAGGTGGGAGCCTCATCGAAGAGGGGTCTCGCAAGTGGATGTAGGTCATTTGACCGAACCACTCTAAAATCGGCGTAATCTCTGGTTTGCATTTCATTATTGCTGTTTACATTACTGCAAACCTTCTTACATGCTTTAGTTCCTTATTACCTTTGCTGCACAACTTTAAGAATACGCCTTCAAGTTAAGCTTTTCAAGTTCCGTTCTTATCGTACGAAAGATTTTTCTAAAACCGAAGTTTTAATCCGCTGCACTAATTCACCCCCCCCCCCTCTTAGTGCCGCTCCGATCCTAACAAGTGGTATCAGAGCGAGGTTATTTCTCATATTTAGTTTAATACCCAAGAGAGATGGCTTACTCCGGCATGCAAGAGGGCCACTCTATTGCACGACCACCTTTGTTTAATGGGTCGGATTATACATATTGGAAGACTCGCATGAGGATCTTCCTCATTTCTATGGACTTTGAGCTTTGGTCTATTGTTGAAAACGGATTTCAAAAATCTTCTCTTCCGATGAGCGAATGGAATGAATCGGAGAAGAAGGTTTTTGCTTTAAATGCAAAGGCTATGAATGCCTTATTTTGTGCACTAGACAAAAATGAATTTAATCGTGTTTCAATTTGTGATTCGACCTTTGATATTTGGAGAACTCTTGAGGTCACTCATGAAGGCACTAGCCGAGTGAAAGAGTCCAAAATCAACATCCTTGTGCACTCTTACGAACTTTTCCGAATGAAACCAAGTGAGTCCATCGGAGACATGTACACCCGGTTTACGGATGTCATCAATGGACTCAAAGCTCTTGGTAAAGATTTTACTAACTTTGAACTAGTAACTAAAATCTTAAGATCTCTCCCTAAAAGTTGAGATCCAAAAGTTACGGCCATTCAAGAGGCCAAAGACCTTAAAGCATTCCCTCTTGAAGAACTCATTGGGCCTCTAATGACCTACGAAATGACATGTCAAGCTCATGACGAGCTCGAGAACCCCCTTCCAAAGAACAGGAAGGATATGACACTCAAATCATAAGAAGACCACTTGAAAGGAACATCAAGTGATGAGGACAGTGACAATGACATTGCACTTTTGACTCAAAAATTTAAGAAATACTTAAGAAAGAACAAATATAAAAATAATACAAAAAACAAATTTGAACAAAAGAAGGACCAAGTGATTTGCTATGAATGCAAAAAATCGGGACACTACAAGAACGATTGTCCTCAAGCCAAAAAGGGAACATCAAAGAAGAAGGCACTTAAGGCAACGTGGGATGATTCAAGTGCGTCCGAAGAAGAGGAGTCCAACACCGAGCAAGTTGCTTATTATGCGCTAATGGCTTTAGGAGAAGAGGTATGTGATTTATTTAATGAAGATTTATCTTTTGAAGAACTCTCTATCGCTTTTCATGAATTATTTGATGAATGTAGAACTGTTAGCAAGAAGTTAAGTATCTTAAAGAAAGAGCATGCTTTGCTACAAGATAAGTTTGATAGTCTTCAAACTCCTCTATGCTCTAAGTGTGAGCATTTAGAAGCAATAAAAAATGAAAATTTGCTTCTTAAAGAAACCTTAAACAAGTTTAAGGTTGGTAGCAAAGGATTAGACATGATCCTTGCACACAAAGGTCACATCGCAAATAGAAATGGAATTGGATTTGTAAAAGGATTACATCAAAATCCTACCACTTTCATAAAAGGACCTACATTACATGTTTCCTCTTATATGAAATGCAACTTCTGTTGTAAATCCGGACATATTGCCTACAAATGTCCATTTAGGAAAATTAGTTCACAAAAATTAATATGGGTTCCTAAAGGAACTATAAAGGATTCAATAATAAATAACAAAGTTAGTGGGTCAATTTTTGAGGCACCCAAAATCAAATGGGTACCTAAAAATCATCCTCTTTTGTAGACAAACCCACAAGCTAGGAGCAAGAGATGGTATCTCGATAGTGGATGCTCGAGACATATGACTGGAGATCCATCTCATTTCTCTATGCTCACTAGCAAAGAAGAAGGGTACGTCGCCTTCGGAGACAACAACAAAGACAAAATCATTGGCAAGGGAACTATTGGTAACAAATTTAGTTTTTCCATTGATGATGTTTTACTAATTGATGGATTGAAACACAATCTCTTGAGTATTAGTCAACTATACGATAAAGGTTACATCATTAGATTTGAATCAAATATGTGCATTATTGAAAAACCAAATCATAACATGACTATGATTGCTTTAAAACAAAATAATGTCTATACCATCAATCTTGATGAACTAAGTAATGAAATGTGTTTCTCCGCTGTAAATGATGATGCTTGGCTTTGGCATAGGAGATTAGGTCATGCAAGCATGAAAATAATATCTAAAATCTCATCTCAAGAATTAGTACGAGGGATTCCGAATATGAAGTTTATTAAGGATAAGGTATGCGATGCATGTCAACTAGGCAAACAAATAAAAACAAGCTTCAAACCAAAAAATCAAATTAGCACCACTAGACCATTACAATTGATCCATTTGGACTTATTTGGACCAATTGATACAACAAGTCTAGGTGGAAGCAAATATGCTTTTGTGATTGTGGATGACTACTCTAGATACACTTGGACCTATTTCTTAGCTCACAAAAGAGATTGCTTCAAGTGTTTCTCTAAATTTTGTAAACTCACTCAAAACGAAAAAGGCTTCATGATTTCATCAAATCGGAGTGATCACGGTGGTGAATTCCAAAATCATGACTTTCAAAATTTTTGCGAAGTTAATGGGTACAATCACAACTTCTCAACTCCAAGAAATCCTCAACAAAATGGAGTAGTTGAAAGGAAAAATAGAAACCTACAAGAAATGGCAAGAACTATGTTAAATGAACATAGTTTACCCAAATATTTTTGGGCCGAAGCCGTAAATACGGCTTGTTACATCATGAATAGGATCCTAATAAGACCATCTCTATTAAAAGCTCCCTATGAATTATGGAATAATAAAAAACCAAATATTTCTTATTTTAAAGTTTTTGGTTGTAAATGCTTCATTTTAAATGAAAAGGATGCCCTAGGTAAATTTGATGCTAAATCCGATGAAGGTATTTTTCTTGGTTACTCCTCCATTTCTAAGGCCTTTCGTGTCTTTAACAAAAGGACCTTAGTAATAAAAGAGTCTATTCATGTAGTTTTTAATGAAATTTCTGATTTAAAGAAAAATGATTTTGATGATGATCTTGGTTTTGATAATTTGAATTTAAATGAACCCCCTCATCAAAATAGCCATTTGAATGCATCTTCTTCCGAAATTTCTTTACCCAAAGAATGGAAGTATGTAGATGCTCATCCAAAGGAGCTAATTATAGGAGATACAACAAAAGGGGTTCAAACTCGTTCTTCTTTCAAAATTTTTTGTGCTAACGCCGCTTTCCTTTCTCAAATTGAACCTAAATGCATTGACGAAGCCTTAAAAGATGATTTTTGGGTCATTGCAATGCAAGAAGAATTGAACCAATTTGAGAGGAATGAGGTATGGAAGCTTGTTCCTAGACCAAGTGACCACTTAGTCATAGGTACTAAGTGGGTCTTTAGAAACAAGCAAGACGAAAATGGTATTGTGGTTAGAAACAAGGCTAGATTAGTGGTCAAAGGTTTCAACCAAGAAGAAGGTATCGATTACGAAGAAATCTTCGCTCCCGTGGCTCGATTAGAAGCCATAAGGATGCTCCTTGCCTATGCTAGTAGTAATAATTTTAAACTATTTCAAATGGATGTCAAAAGTGCTTTCTTGAATGGTTTTATTTCCGAAGAAGTATATGTCGAACAACCTCCCGGATTTGAAAATTCTCTTCTTCCTAATCATGTATTCAAATTGACTAAAGCTCTCTATGGCTTGAAACAAGCTCCTAGAGCTTAGTATGAAAGGCTTAGTTCCTTTCTTATTTTAAATAATTTTACCAAAGGCAAGGTTGATACTACATTATTTATTAAATATTTTGAAAATAATTTTCTTATTGTGCAAATTTATGTTGACGATATTATTTTTGGCTCTTCGGATGAATCACTATGTGAATCATTTGCCAAATGTATGAGTCATGAATTTGAAATGAGTTTAATGGGTGAATTAACTTTCTTTTTAGGATTACAAATCAAACAACTTAGTGATGGTATATTTCTTAACCAATCCAAATATACATTAGAATTATTAAAACGATTTAACATGGATAATTCAAAAGCAATAAACACCCCTATGAGTACTGCGACTAAGTTAGATATGGATGAAAATAGTGAAAATTTCGATCAAAAAACATATAGGGGAATGATAGGTAGTCTACTCTACCTCACCGCGACTAGACCAGATATTATGTTTAGTGTAGGACTTTGCGCTAGGTTTCAATCTAATCCTAAATTATCCCATCTGAAGAGTGTTACAAGAATATTTAGGTATCTTAAAGGAACTCCAAATTTAGGATTGTGGTATCCAAAATCTGAAAAATTCGATCTAATAGCTTATGCTGATGCCGATTTTGGCGGATGCAGGATAGATAGAAAAAGTACATCCGGAACATGTCAATTTTTAGGACATGCACTTGTTTCTTGGACTTTCAAGAAACAAAATTCAGTTGCACTATCTACAGCGGAAGCCGAATATATTGCTGCAAGTGCATGTTGTGCACAAGTCGTTTGGATGAAAAATACATTAGAAGACTATGGAATTCACTTTAAAAACATTCCCATAAAATGTGATAATACTAGTGCCATATGTCTTACTAAAAATCCAATTCTGCACTCTAGAACTAAGCACATCGACGTTAGGCATCATTTCATACGCGATCATGTCCTTAACAATGATGTTGTTCTAGAATTCATTGACACAAAGCATCAATTAGCAGATATATTTACAAAAGCTTTGAACGAAGATCAATTTGAATTCATTAGAAGGGAATTAGGCATGTTAAATTGTCCCTAAAATGAGCTTCACGAAAAATGACTCGTCCTTTTCCTTTCTTTTGTGGATTTGATTTCTTCCTTCTTCTTCAATTCAAAATGATCCATTAAAGTATAACTTATGATCTTGAGGGAAGAAGCTAAACAAAAGGGAGGAAGAAAATTTTTTTTTCTTTCCTCCGCGGGATGCCAGCGGTGGCACCGCCAGATCCGACGGTTGCACCGCCTAGCGCTCGGGCGCCAGGCGGTGACACCGCTCGGTTTGGCGGTGGCATCGACCGAGCGACCCTTATTAACCCGAGGGGTTAGGGCCGGCGGTGACACCGCCCCCAACTCGAAAAAAAGGCTCTCAAAACCCTCTCCCATTCCCTCTAACCCTCATTCTAACTCTTAGAAGCATTGGAGAAGGATTCTTGGTGGTTCAAGCTTTCCATCTCTCAACATAATCTCCATAAGGTAACACTTGAAATCCCTCTTTCTGGTATCCCATTCCCTCTTTTCTTTCCTCTTTCCCTTGCTTATTTTTCACAATTTCATCATCATCTTGTCTAGATAATGGCTACTAAAAGATCAAAAGGAAAAAGGATTGAAGGAGATTCATTTGACCATGATCTTTTTAGATCAAAAGAGGTAGCCCTTAGCTTTCCAAAATTTGAAACACGATGTATCCATAAGGGAAAATATGTTGATCTGGATGAACTAGAGGACTTAGAACCCATTAGGTGGTTTGCACACCTAGAAGCTCTACCTCTACTACAAATAGATGAACCAATCTATCCGCGATTAGTTAGATTGTTCTATGCCAACCTATATGAGGACAACGATAGCCTAAGCACTTACCTTCTAGGAACACCCATTAGAATATTTGACAGCACTATTTGTGAGCTAATTGGCATAACTGAAAAAGATAGGGGATGCTATTTTAAAGGTAAATGGGACGTCAACACAATAGGAGCAACTTATACCGAAGCCGTAGAAACAGTTTTTGCAAATCCAAACCTTGACTTCCTACCCAAGAGCTGTGAACACTTACTGCCTTTCAACTCTAAAATTCTTCATCACATTATCACAAGCATCATATTCCCCAAACAATTCCATCTTGACGAAATAAGTCAAATAGAGATAGGAACCATGTATTGGATTATGACCGGTCAGCATAATTATTTTGGGTACTTAATTCGTCAACACATGCAGGATATTATGGTTAAAGATATTATATTGCCATATGGGAGGTTAATCACTAGATTTCTTCATGCCTATGACATTTGCATTCCACCCGATGAAGAATCTATTCAAAATGATCGATATAACATAATAAATAAAAACCTACTGAAAAGACTTAGGTGCACTTTTAGCAATGGCATATGAGTTAGGCAGCCTAGAAGGACGGATCCAATTCCTCCACCAATAGAACACCCCGAAACATCAATTCTTATGGGAAATGAATCTCCTCCTCCTAGTCCCTTTGGCACAGCACCTTCAACTCCTGTTTCCTCCTCTGAAGATCTCATCATGGCGGAACTGTCTCAGATCAAATCACAGCAAGAACAAATTCAGAATCAACAAGTTGAAATTTTGAAGACACTACGACAAATGAATGAAAAAATAGATATCATGTATCAGCACTGTGGATTACCTCCTAAGGATTAAATTGATGTATCTTTTTATTCTGTTTTGTTTGCTTTTAACAAGTTCAAGGTTTGTCATCGATTGAACGATAACTGATCCTTCCTTTTAGATAACTACTGTTTTGATCTGCATAAATGATGATGTCTTTTGGATAAACTATTTCTGGCAAATTTGAATGATGAACTTTGTTTCCTATTAAATGCTAAACCTTTTTTTTATGATCATCAATTAGCTGGCTTGTCTCTTTTTGTTGATGACAAAGGGGGAGAAGTGATGACTAAGTGATGACTTATATGAATTACAAAAACTTGTGTGATATGAATGTCTTATATGCCTTGCAAAATCCTTGAAAATATCGCAAGATTGATTGATCATATTGAAGGCATGCCTTACATTTACATCATGAAATTCATGTTGAAAATCTTTATCTTCTATCGTAGTAAAAATTGTCTCTTAACATGATTTTCATCGAAGTTTTGTATTTACTATTGCTTAATGAGAATGACGATAAGTTCTACGGTTAGAACTTATCGATTTATGCTTGAATTCTATGGATGGAATTCAAGTGTTTTCATCTTCTCATAATATGGCATATAGATAGGGGGAGTTATATTTAACTCCGTCATCAATTGATTGTCATCATCAAAAAGGGGGAGATTGTTGAATCTCAGATTTTGATGATGAAATCAATTGATGGGTTAATTAATCTAATCCATATTATTGAGTTAAGTGTGAAGGATTAGCTACGGTAACCAGAAAACACAAAGCAAAAATACCGGAGTCAAGATCGATGGACGTTTAAGAGTCCGAAGAATCGTCGGAGATGTTGCCGGAACCAACCGAGAAGAAATCGGGAACCTATCGGAATTTTCGGAAGTTTGCCGAAGAGATCGTCGGAGGTTCACGGAGATCACCGAGAAGGCTCGGCTACTCGTTAAAGTCATCACAAGATCGGGAGCTTGATGGGAGTCCGTCGGAAGAAAGTTCGTCGGAAAGCTCGCCGGAACAAGACTCGATGTTCGCGGTTGAAAACTTGCTTAGGATGTGTTTTGTTATGTAGTTCACTTGTAATTAGGATTAGGATTAAGAGATAATCCTATATCCTGGTTAGGGGCCAACTGGGCCCAAAGTCAGATTTGGTTTGGGCTAAAATTAAGCCAAACCAGTGAACCGGAGAGCCAAGCGATGGCACCGCCCAGCTCTCGAGCTGGGCGGTGGCACCTCCTGGGCTGGGCGGTTGCACCGTCCAGCACCCGAGCGCTGGGCGGTGACACCGCTTGGTTGGGCGGTGGCACCGCCAGCATCAGGAACCCAAAGAGAATTCAAATTTTGGAGCCCAAATTTGAATCCTCTTGAGGCCTATAAATACCCCTCAAATCTCAGCTGAGATAACAACTTTTGAGAAACATTTTGATTGAGAGAAAAGTCTTAGAAAGTCTTAGCAAGTCTTGTGTTCAATTTGCTAGAGAGTTCTCCTCATTCTTTCTTATTGAAAATTTGTAAGAGGTTGAACTGTTTGTAAAAGGTTGTAAGAGGGGTATTTACCCTTCCATTTCAAGAGATTTGCTAGTGGAAGGTGGGAGCCTCATCGAAAAGGGGCCTCACAAGTGGATGTAGGTCATTTGACCGAACCACTCTAAAATCGGCGTAATCTCTGGTTTGCATTTCATTATTGCTGTTTACATTACTACAAACCTTCTTACATGCTTTAGTTCCTTATTACCTTTGCTGCGCAACTTTAAGAATACGCCTTCAAGTTAAGCTTTTCAAGTTCCGTTCTTATCGTACGAAAGATTTTTCTAAAACCGAAGTTTTAATCTGCTGCACTAATTCACCCCCCCCCCTCTTAGTGCCGCTCCGATCCTAACAGGTTTAACAAGGGACCTCTATAAATAGGAGGGGTTCAAAGCCTTATAGGCTAGAGCCTTTGCTTGCCTCTCCTATTCTCCTTCCCCTCTCCACCTCAGAGTAGTCTTCGAGTTTTGAGGAGCGTCGTCGTAGCCCTATTGTGTGGATCACTAGTAGAGACGACGCTTGACCTCCTTCACCCTCTCCTAAGGATCTGCAAGGAAACTGGGATATACGATCTCCCTAGGTAACACAATCTACTCTGTACGCAGTTTTTAAGTTTTGCGGATTTTGCGCACCAATCTTCGCCCGACGACGAACATCTCTTTGGGAATCGGGGATTTTATTTTCTTGTTCTTCCGTTGTGCATGTGATGTCGCCCCCAAGATTTCCCAATAGTGGTATCAGAGCCAGGTTGTTCGTGTGAATGATTGGTTTTGAACTGCGTGTGTTGTGTTTACGAAGAATTTTGACGTCAAAATTGTAAATCGTTGACGTAAAAACAAGGAAGGGCAGCCACAGTTGCTGCCCTCGATCTACGTGCGTGCAGCGCAACCGAAGGCGGGCAGCACAAGGGCTGCGCCTACAGTAGCCAGTCGGTGGCCTACTTGTAGCAGGCTTACGTCCGGCGGGTCTGGCAGCCCGCGGGCAGAGGCGCTTGCGGTCGCTTCTCCCGTGGGGTGAGGCGCTGTAGGGCAGCGGCGCCTGCCGCCGCTGCTCCCGCGGGCGTAACCGCCCGCGGAGGCGGCGATGCCAGCAGAGGTGCCCACCTGTAGGGGCAGCACCGCCTGCGGGCGTTGCCCCGCCAGTAGAACCGCACGCGGGGGCGCCCACCTACAGCTGCAGCGTCGCCAACGAGTGTGCCGCAGCGCCCTCGCCCCGCCGCACAGGCCGCCGCCAGCAGGGTGGTGGCGGCGGCAGCAGCAAAGGGGAGTAGTGCATTAGGGTTTTCTGGGCAAAAGACAGTTTTGCCCCTCGAAATTTGAGAAATTTCAGTTTCTGTCTTTTATCCAAATTATGAAAATACCCCTTTGAATTCAGAAATTTCCTATATGTCCTTGATTTCATAAAATACTAATTAATTAAAAGGTTTAGTTGATTATTATTTTTTATCATTATCGAGTAGTCCTACATGATGATGATTATTTATACATGTGATGTATGATGTGTGGACGGATGATCATGGACTATGTGATGTGTATACTTGTGATTATTATTATTGAGGTCTGTGAGCCTCCATTATATTTTTCGTTTATTGTCGGGCCTGCGTGCCTATGATTAAGTTGTAATCACATGAGGAGGCGTAGCAGGAGCGTGGATGCGATAGCGGGACCCACGAGACGGATGATCGCGATGCATGAAGATGCATCAAGATGTCGACGGAACCAACGAGGACGAGATGAATGATCACAGGGCAAGGAGATGCACCGTTGCACACATAGATCTTGATGTGAGTGATTAGGCCTACTGGCTTGGGCCTAATCACATTAGGTTGTGGTCCATGATCATCTGGTGTGATTGCTTATACACATACTAGATATGTATATATATATTTGCATGCGATGTAGATATATATTAAATATGTATATGTGTGACATGTCATATTAGGAGACCAAATCATAGAAACATCTCTCTTGATAATATTAAGTCGATAAACGTGAGACAATTAGATTGACCCACGTGGCCTTCCATCGTTATAAGTAGGAATCGATTCCCGGTGTATGTTGAGTTGGTCGAGTCCCTCGAGACTCACCTATATCGCGATTCGTTATCTTGCTTACGACATAGAGATGTCACCGGTGACCTGAGGGCATGGTATGCTTGGTCGAGTCCCTCGAGGGTATATCATCAAATCAGACTCATCTTGTAACGAAGGTGTTGACTTAACCGAGCATCATGGTTGGTCGAGTCCCTCGAGGCCATGGTGATTCGGAGGCCGAACAGGACATGAATCACAAGGAGTTGTGATCGGCAAGAGTTGCTTACCTTTTAGGCTTAGTGTGATTGGTCGAGTCCCTCGAGGTTACACTAAGACGCTGATTGGGTCTTGATCCCCACTAGAAGTCTGCCGGAGACTTCCGTTTCATGTGCTGAGGGTGTCGCGTGACTCGTTAGTAAAATAGTGGGAGCATATTAAGATAGAAGTCCATATCTTGATAGTTTATTTCTTGCAAAATCTACATGTTATTCATTTCTACTATATCTTTATTTTTAGAAAATGTCGCTTTCAAATCCCTTACTTGGCATACTTGATGTCAACCGCCTCACTGGTCCAAATTATACGGATTGACTCTGTAACTTGAGAATTTTTCTCACGGCGGAGAAAATCGTGTACGTTCTTGATATAGTGATGTCTATGCCCGAAGAAGGGGCAAGAGAGGATGAGATCATTCGCTACGTGAAGTACATTGATGACTCCACTCTTGCTCAGTGCTATATGTTGGGCTCTATGACTCTTGAGTTACAAAGACAATATGAAAAGATGGATGACAGATCCATTCTCCTATATGTTCGTAAATTGTTTGAGGAATAGGGAATGACTCAACGATATGAGATATCCAAGAGCCTCTTCCGCGCTAAGATGACTGAGGGGACACCGGTTCAGAACCATGTCCTAAAGATGATTGAATGGATAGAGAAATTCACAAGTCTAGGAATGGTCCTAGAGGATAACTTGTGTGTAGACATTATGCTTCAGTCCCTACCAGATTCCTTTTCACAGTTCATAATGAATTTTAATATGAATAAGCTTGAGGTGACTCTCCCAAAGCTCCTCAATATGTTGAGGGAGGCAGAGAGTACTATTAAGAAAAAGAAGCTAGTTCTCTACACTAGTGAGACCAGAAAGAAAAGGAAACCAGAAAGGTCCCTTAAAAAGAGAAAGGGCAAGGGCAGACCAGGTAAAGCAAAGGTTGCTAAGAAAGACCCAGCAAAGGACAAAGGCCAGTGCTTCCACGATGGTAAAGATGGGCACTAGAAGAGGAACTGCAAAGAGTACCTTGCAGAGAGGGCGAAATAGAAGCTTGGAGAAGCTTCAGGTACATTCATGATCAATCTCCAATTATAAGATTTTTGTGATAGTGTATTGGTATTGGATACCAGTATTGCTTATCGCATCTACAATTTATTATAAATTCTAGAAAAGCCGAGGGGAGATTGGCGAGAGGAATATTGCATAAAGGTTTGTTTGTGCTAGATACTACTCCACATATCATGAATGTAAATGTGTCTAAGAGGAAACGAGATGAGATGAACAGTGCATACCTATGGCATTGTAGGCTAGGTCACATCCATGAAAGAAGGATTCAAAAGTTACTAAATAATGGATATCTAGATCCATTCGACTATGTGTCATATGCAACTTGCGAGCCTTGCCTTCGTGGAAAACTGACTAACTCTCCATTTAGTGGAACTGGAGAGAGAGCCACTGAGCTGTTGGAACTCATACATAGTGATGTATGTGGACCCATGTCAACTCATGCCATTGGTGGTTACTCCTACTTCATTACCTTTACTCATGATTTCTCAAGGTATGGATATATGTACTTAATGAAGTACAAGTCCGAGGCTTTTGAGAAATTCAGAGAGTATAAGAATGAGGTGGAGAATCAGACTGGAAAGAGTATCAAAACTCTTCGATCAGATCGATGAGGTGAGTACTAAAGTACAAAGTTTACTTAATTCCTCAAGGACCATGGGATATTATCCCAATGGACACCTCCTTATATACCTCAGCTCAATGGTGTCTCTCGAAGGAGAAATCGTACGTTATTGGATATGTTACGGTCCATGATGAGTTTCGCTGACCTACCCATCTTATTCTAGGGATATGCCCTAAAGACCGCAGCTTACCTTCTAAATAGAGTTCCAACTAAGTCGGTAGTGTCTACACCATATGAGATATGGAAAGGGAAGAAGCCTGATCTTAAGGTTGTTAAGATTTGGGGCTGCCCTGCCCATGTTAAAAGACACAACCCCGATAAGTTAGAATCAAGGATAAAGCGATGCAAATTTGTGGGATACCCCAAGGAAACTTGTGGGTATTATTTCTATCATCTCGAGGACCAAAAAGTCTTTATAGCTAAGAGAGCAGTGTTCCTTGAGAAGGAACATTCTTGGCGGAGATAGTGAGAGAATGATAGAGTTGAGCGAGGTTGGAGAACCAAGCTCAAGTACCACTCTACACCCCGAGTCTGTTCAGGTACCTAATATACAAGTTTCAACTTTACGCAGGTCTGATAGAGTATCCCATCCTCCTGAGAGATATGTGGGACATATTAGAGGAGAGGATGTTGAGGATATTGATCCTCAGACCTACGAGGAGGCTATTATGAGTAAAGACTCCGGGAAGTGGCAAGAAGCCATGAATTCTAAGATGGATTCTATGTACTCCAACAAGGTTTGGAACCTAGTTGATACGCCCAAAGGTATTGTACCCATCGGTTGTAAGTGGATCAGAGACTTATAAAGCAAGGCTAGTAGCTAAGGGGTATATGATGCAACCGCATTCTATTGACTACGACAAAACCTTCCCACCCGTAGCAATGCTAAAATTCATCAAAATTCTATTGACTATTGCAGCACACTATGATTATGAGATCTGGCAAAGGGATGTGAAAATCGCATTCCTCAATAAGAATCTCGAGGAGGAGGTGTATATGATGCAACCTGAGGGATTCGTGTCCAAGAACTGCCCAGATAAGGTGTGTAGGTTGCTTAGATCCATTTATGGACTAAAGCAAGCTTCCCGAAGTTGGAACATAAGATTTGATGAGGCAATCAGATCTTATGACTTCGTTAAGAACGAAGATGAGCCTTGTGTGTACAGGAAGGTAAGTGGGAGTGCTATCACCTTTTTGGTGTTATATGTGGATGACATCCTGATCATTGGGAATGACGTGGGAATGCTATCCACAGTAAAGACTTGGTTATCTAGACACTTCTTCATGAAGGACTTAGGGGAAGCATCCTATATCTTGGGGATTAGAATCTATAGAGATATATCCAAGAGGATGCTTGGCTTGTCCTAGTCCAGGTACATAAAAACCATTATCAAAAGGTTTGGCATAGAAAATTTCAAGAGAGGTCTCATACTGATGAGACATAGGATATCGCTTTCTACGAGTATGTCCCCAAAGACTCCAGAAGAAAGGGCGAACATGGATATGATACCTTATGCCTCAGCAATATGGTCTATCATGTATGCCATGCTATGTACTAGGCCTGATATAGCGCATGCTCTGAGTGTCACGAGCAGGTATCAGGCAGATCCACGCTTGGAGCACTGAAAGCAGTAAAGTGTATCCTTAAGTACTTAATAAGGACTAAGGATCTTTTACTTGTATATGGAGGTAGTAGCCTTAAGGTTGAAGGCTACACAGACTCAAGTTTTCAGTCTGATGTCGATGATAGCAAGGCGAATTCAGGGTGTGTGTACACCTTGAATAGAGGAGCAGTGTGCTGGACGAGTTCCAAGCAAGATACTATTGCTGACTCGACCATAGAGGCGGAGTACATTACTGCATCAGATGCAGCAAAGGAGGGAGTCTCGGTGAAGAAGTTCATCACAGATTTGAGAGTTGTGCCGGATAGCGGGAAGCCGACTTCCTTATATTATGACAACTATGGGGCGATTACTCAAATAAGGGAACCCAGGTCTCATTAGTAGTGTTCTAAGGAGGTTCCACCTTATCAGAGAGATCGTAACCCGAGGAGATGTAGCAGTGGAAAGAGTTCCATCTGAAGATAACATTGTAGATCCATTGACAAAGCCGTTGTCTCAGATTGTCTTTGAGCGTCACAGGGGTCTGATGGGGATCAGACACAAAGGTGATTGGCTTTAAGTCAAGTGGGAGATTGCTAGTCATAGGTGCCCAGCAAGCCAATCACGCGAGTGATGACACGTGTGACTTGATACAAAATCTTTTTGCTTATTATATTTTGACGTATATCACTTTATAACTATTGCATATATGCATATATATATTATGATGTCCTTGGATTTGTGCAATGGGAATCGGATCGTGATGAGATTACGATAATGAGATCGATTCACCTTTAAACACATATCCTAAATAATCCCGATCATAGGTTACTCGAGAGGGACAACGTGATAATCGGACAGACTGGTGTGCTGTATACCCGTCCATATGATGGATGCAACTGGTCTCATAGCTGCTCGTGTAGGAACACTAGGGATACAGTACAGGTGCTCATTGGAGAATGAGTTCACTGATTGATCCGCTTACGAATACTAGATGATTGATGATGCCTTATTGTCAGACAACGATTCCGTAGTCCTAGTGGTATATCTGGTCCTTAGACTTGAGACACCAAGGATGTCCTGTATGAGTGCTCCACTCTTTGATACCAGACTTATAGGTTTGGCTGTCCCAGATCTAGTACAGCTGGTCATTGGGAGTGGTAGTCGACCTTACGAGGGCTATTGAGTGTCGATAGAGGATCATCCACTCTCGGCGTCATTAGAGGAATATCCCATGTGTTCTTGCTCAGAAAAATCCCTGGCAAGGGTCATTCGGGTTGAGAGAGAAAGAGTTCTCCGAGAGAATCCATTAGAGCGAGACTCGAGTAGAAACCGTATGGGTCTGATAACACCATGCTCGATATACGGTCTCAGAGTAATTAGATGGATGAGGGACTATAGGTACACGGTAACTAAGGACAAACAGGTCCAATGGATTGGATTCCCTTGTATCGTTTGGGGACTACGGCGTAGTGGCCTAGTACGTCCGTAGTCGATGAGTCAAGTGAATTATTACAAAGATAATAATTCACTGAGTTAGAAGGAGTTCTGACACGTATGACTCACGGCTAGCTCGATATTGGGCCTAGAGGGTTACACACATATGGTAGGCATTGCGATGAGTAGAGGTTCGGATATGAGATATTCGACGGAGCCATTGTTTTATTGGATGCAGATCTAATACCCACTAGGGGAGGACCCATTGGGGTTTAACAGGGGACCTCTATAAATAGGAGGGATTCAAAGTCTCATAGGCTAGAGCCTTTGCTTGCCTCTCCTATTCTCCTTCCGCTCTCCACCTCAGAGCAGGCCTGGAGTTTTGAGGAGCGTCATCGCAGTCCTGCTGTGTGGATCACCGCTAGAGAGGAGGACGCTTGACCTCCTTCACCCCCTCTCCTAAGGATCTGCAAGGAAACTGGGATATACGATCTCCCTAGGTAACACAATCTACTATGTACACAGTTTTTAAGTTTCGCGGATTTTGCGCACCAATCTTCGCACGACAACAGACATCTCTTTGGAAATCGGGGATTTTGTTTTCTTGTTCTTCTGCTGCGCATGTGATGTCGTCCCCATGATTTCCCAACACCCCTCTCTCATTTCGTCACCCACTTCGCCACTAAGATCTGAGGAGTCCTTGATGCCCACCCCTCATTGATCATGCAAGTATTCTTGATCGACCTGCGACCGTCTAGATTCTTTTGTTCATTGGTTGAGTGGCCGATGGCCAATGGCGACTATCCCCGAGATGCTCCAACGCATAAACCAATATGTTGCCGTCGAGGCCCTAGTGGCGGGAAAGCGCGAAGAGCATAAGAGGCCTCACACGGAGCAATCCCGAGGGCAGCCCTCGGGCCCACCAAGAAGGCTCGATCGACCCGAACTGTCGCTCCCGTGGCCACCTCCCCCACCCTTGAGTTTGTCCATAACAGAGATCTTCCTCCAGATCAGAGAGAAAGGGGCTCCTAAGAGCGCACAACCCGATGAAGACTCTACATGAGCTCAGAAATCGCTCCAAGTATTACCAGTTCCATCGCGGCCATGGTCATGACATCGAGGAGTGTCATGACCTAAAGAACCAGATCAAGGAGCTCATCCATAGGGGGCATCTCGAACGCTACATCAACAAGCCATGAGTAGCCTCCCCGCACCCCTCGGGCCCCATTGAAAAACAAATCGACATCATCATCGGCAGTCCGACTTCTAGAGGAGACAACACGTCAAGACAAAAAGCCTATTCCCGAGCAACCGTGGAGAAACATCCCCGGCAATAGGACGAACCCGAGATCACCTTCCTAGTGGGGAAGCCGAGCACCCCAACCATGACGACGCCCTAGTGATCTCAGTTAGGATTGTCAATGCTTGGGTCAAAATGATAATGGTAGACACTGGAAGCTCAGCCGACGTCCTGTACCTCGACGCCTTCTAGAAGCTCGGCTTGACTAGAAAATACCTCGCCTCTCATTGGGTTCACCGGAAATTCTATCTCGCCCCTTGGCATTACCACCTTATCGGTCACCATTGGGGAGGAGCCGAGGTCCAAGACTGTGATGGTTACCTTCATGGTGGTAGGACTCCCTTCAACATACAATGTCATCCTAGGCCGGTCGACCCTCAACAAGTTAAGAGCTGTCATCTCCACCTATCACTAAGCAGTAAAGTTTTCAACCCGTGCCGGGATCAGAGAAGTAAGGAGTGATCCTCGGGAGTCAAGGGCCGTCATGTTGCTTAAGAAGCTAAAATCCAAACCACCTGTGTCCAACCCCTGAGATGCTGTCAAACTATCACTTCATCCTGAGTTGACCAAACAGATATTGTAGGTCCCCTTTAACAAAGGTCATCTGGACAAGGTTATGAAGGTCGGGTCCGAGTTCCCAGAAAAGGAATGATGAGACATATCGGGAATTAATCCGAAGGCTGTGTTGAATCTCAGATTTTGATGTTGAAATCAATTGGTAAATTATTTGATCTAATCTATATATTGAGATAAGTGTGCAGGATTAACTATGATAGCAGTAAGGCATAAAGTAGATGATGAGCTGGAGTTGAAGATTCGGACGATGTACTAGAATTGTGTCTGGAGCTCGCCGAGAGTTCATCGGGAGTTCACCGAGAGTTTGTCGGGAGTTCGTTGATATAATATCTCAAATACTTGATAGTTGGAACTTCTCTTTTTTGTTGATGACAAAGGGGGAGAAGTATGATGATGTTATGGATAAGTTTATGATAATATGTTGCTTGGATTTTTGAATCCAAGAGTTCTATCAATATGACATATTGATAGGGGGAGTTTGGTTAAACTCCGGGAGTTTGTTTAAACTCTGTCATCAAATGGTTGTCATCATCAAAAAGGGGGAGATTGTTGAATCTCAAATTTTGATAATGAAACCAATTGATAGTATTTATAATTTGATCTGCGTTTTGAGTGACGCAGGATGCTTCAATCAGGGAGAGACAATTAAAGCAGGAAGAATCATGTTGGGCCGTAGGAAAACGTGTAAGAAGATTGGAAAGTTGGGCCAAAGGATCGGTCGACGTATCGACAGAAGGCTTCGGGTCATGGATTCGGGCATCGGGCCAAGAAGAGCGGATATTGCGCCAAGGATATCAGAGTTACAGAGGTCAACTGGCTGATTGGGCAATTCGCCGTAAGATCGGACGATGCGCCGAAGAATCGAACGAAGCATCGATGGACCAATGACATGCCAGATAATATGATTCATGCTTAGTAATAATTGTCTAGATCAAAGTGTGTTTTTATGTGTGTAGGATTAACTACGATAGTAATGCATAAAGCAAAATGAAGTCCCAGAGTCAAGAACGCGATTTCGTTGGGAGTTCGAGAGTTCATTGGAAGTCCGGACGTTCATCGGAAGTTCTACCGGAATTGATTGAGAAGTCCTGGAGCTTGTCAAAGAAGCTCGTCGGAACTCACCAAGAAGATCGTCGTGAAGTCCAGGAGCTTGTCGGGAGTTCGCCGGAACATTGTCGAGAGATCGTCGGAAGAAACCAAACTTATCTTGCTTAGATTATGTCTTAGAAATCATAGTTAGCACATAATTGGAGTTGGGATTGGGAGGTAATCCCATCAACTCTGTTAGGGGCCAACTGGGCCCGAAGTTGGGCTGGTTTGGGTCGAATTCAAGGCCCAACTAGGGTGCTGAAACCCTGGCCGGCGGTGGCATTACCTGGGGAATAGCACCCCAAGAAATCTAGGCGGTGGTACCGCCCAGGCTGGGCGATGGTACCGCCGGTAGTAATGCTGCCAGTGGTCGTACCGCCCCTGTCAGGCGGTGGTACCGCCTAGTGGCAGATCCTATGACGGTTGTACCGCCCAGGAACGGCGATGGTACCGCTAGTACCTAAGAAACCTGGAATGAGACCTTTTTAGGCTCCAAGTTTGAATCAACTTGAAGCCTATAAATACTCCTCTCATCCCTAGTTAAACCACACATAACTGAGAGCAAAAAAGAAAGAAAACTCTATTGCAATTGTGTGTGAAACTCCACTTAAAGTTCTAAATGTTAGAATAATTTGAGAGAGGAGTAAGTGGGGGTGTAAGGGTTATCTCCTAAATTCGGTAAAAGAAGAAAGAGCTGTAAAAGGTGATTGGTCTTCGCCTATTGAAGGAAGACCGATAGTGGATGCCGGTGGCCTCGACGGAAGAGGAATCAGTGGAGTGAATGTAGGTCACGACGATCGAACCACTATAAAAATCTGATTTATGTTTTGTCTTGATTAATTTACTTTAACTACAAACCACTTTACTTGCTTACTACTTTTAATACATTTATGAACGTGTTTCAAGTTAAGATTTTTATGAAACGATTTTCGTCAGAATCGGTTTTAATCGAAACGAAACAACTTGAATCCATGATTAACTAATGCACTAATTCACCTCCCTATCGTAGTGCCGCTCTTGATCCTAATAGACATCACATGCACAGCGGGAGAAAAGAAAACAAAATTCCTAAATTTCCCAAAATGCGTTTATCGTCGTGCGAAGATTAGTGTGTAAAATCCGCGAAACTGAAAACCACGTGTGAGATAGTTGTGTTACCTTCGGAGATCGTATATCCCTGAATCCCTACAGATTTGTAAGAGTGGATGAAGGAGGTCAATCGTCCTCCTCTCTAGCGGTGATCCACACAGTAGGGCTACAACGATGCTCCTCAAATCTCTAGGCCTGCTATCATTTGGGGATTGCGGCGTAGTAGCCTAGTACGTCCGTAGTCGATGAGTCGAGTGAATTATTATGGAGATAATAATTCACTAAGACGGAAGGAGTTCTGATGGGTATGATTGACAACCAACTCGATCTTGGGCCTAGAGGGTCACACACATATGGTAGGCGTTGCGACGATTAGAGGTTCGGATATGAGATATCCACTAGAGCCCCTATCTTTTTATATATCCAATAAGCCCTTGAATTATTGTATCCTATGGATGAGATCCAATAAGAGCTAATAAGAGATTATTGGGTAGAGACCCACTAATCTAAGAGGCTTGGGTTATTGGATGGAGATCTAGTACCCAATATGGTAGGATCCATTAGGGTTAAGTTGACAAGGGGCCTCTATAAATAGGAGAGAACCAAAGACCTTTAGGCTAGAGGTTCTTTTTAGCTGCCTCCTATTCTCCTCTCTCTCTCTCCTTATACTGTAGACCTTTTATGGGGCATGTAGACAGCAAGAGGGGGCAGTCCCTTCTTGATTGCATGGTGCATGCGAGGAAGAGTTTTGGGTAGCGATTTGATGAGCATCTTCGCAACCCCTACCGTGTGGATCACCGCTAGAGTGGAGGACAATTGACCTCCTTCATCCTCTCTCATAGGTCTGCTGGTTTTCAAGGACATACGATCTGTTGGAAAATCTAGGGGCGATATCACATGCGTAGCGAAAGAACAGAAAACAAAAATCCTAAATTTCCTAAAATGTGTTTATCGTCATGCGAAGATTGGTGCGCAAAATCCGTGAAACTGGAAACTATGCATGAGATAGTTGTGTTATCTAGGGAGATCGTATATCCCTACAGATCTGTAGGAGTGGATGAAGGAGGTCAAGCATCCTCCTCTCTAGCGGTGATCCACACAGCAGGGCTGCAACGATGCTCGTCAAATCTCCAGGCCTGTTATTTGAGGAGGAGAAGGGGAGAGGAGAATAGGAGGTGACTTCTAAGAAGCCCTAGCCTATGGATCTTTAGTTTCCTCCTATTTATAGAGGCCCCTAGTTAAACCTAATGGATCCTGCCCTATTGGGTACTGAATCTTTATTCAATTACCCAAGCCTCTTATATTAGTGGGTCTCTACCCAATAATCTCTTATTAGTCATTTTTGGATCTCATCCATGGGATGTAATAATTCATGGGCTTATTGGATATCCAATAAGATAGGGGCTCCAGCAGATATCTCATATCCGAACCTCTACTTATTGTAACACCTATCATATGTGTGTGACCCTCTAGGTCCAATATCGAGTTGGCCGTGAGTCATACCTATCAGAACTCCTTCTAGCTTAGTGAATTATTATCTTCATAATAATTCACTCGACTCATCGATTATGGACGTACTAGGCCACTACGTTGCAGTCCCTAGACGATATAGGGGAATTCAATCCTTTGGACCTATCTATCCTCAGTTACTGTGTACCTATAGTCCCTCATCCATCTAATATCCTAGAGACTATATACCGGGCATGGTGTTGTCTGGCCCATACGGTTTTTCCTCGAGTCTCGCTCTAATTGGATTCTCCGGAGAACTCTTTCTCTCAAAATCTAAATGACCTTGGCCAATGGTTTTTTAAGCAAGAACATATAGGATATTCTATTAGGATCAAGAACGTATTGAAGGCAGTTTGTAGTTAATGTAATTTGCAGGAAGTAAATGCAAACCAGAGAACATGCTAATTTATAGTGGTTCGGTCATCGTGACCTACATCCACTCCGTCGATTCCTCTTCCGTCGAGGCCACCAACATCCACTATCGATCTTCCTTTAATAGGCGAATATCAACCTCCTTCTTACACCCCTCTTCTCCTTTTACCGGGTTTAGGAGACAACCCTTACAAGCACTCACACTTCTCCTAAACAGAATTCTAAAGTTAGACCTAGAGGAGGGATTTCTCAAGTGATTATAACAGTGTTTCTTCACTTTTAAACTCTTTGTGCTTATGTATGTTAATCGGGGATAAGAAGGGTATTTATAGGCTTCAAGTTGATTCAAACTTGAAGCTTAAAAATATCTTACCCTGGGTTTCCCGGGCACGAGCGGTACCACCGCCTACGCTGGGTGATACCACCGCCAGTGTCAGTCTAACACTGATACTGCACTGGGTGGTACCACTGCCTAGTCTGGCGGTACCACCGCCTGACATTGGGCGGTACCACCACCCAAACTGGCAGTACCACCGCCTGCAGCCTCTCGGAGGCTGTGTCTGAGCGGTACCACTACCCAGACCGATAGTACCACCGCCTGACAGTCTCGTAGACTATGCCATGACGGTGTTACCTCTTGGGGCACTTTTTGGGCCTATTATTGGACCCAACACAGTTCTTACATAGGCTCAATTGGCCCCTAATTGGGTTGGTCCAATTCTAAATCCAATTACATGCTAACTATGAAATCTAAGACATACTTATGCTAAATAAGTCCGTAAGTCTTGGTTTCTTCCGGTGAGCTTCCGGCGATCTTCCGACGAACTGACGACGATCTCTCAGCAATATTCCAGTGGACTCCCGGCAAGCTCCTAAACTTCACGATGATCTTCTTGGCGAGTTCTGACAAGCTTCTCTAGCAAGCTCCAAGACTTCTCGGCTGGTTCCGACAGAACTTCAGACGAACGTCCGGACTTCCGACAAACTCTGAACTCCCAACGAAATCACGTCCTTGACTCCAGGACTTTATTTTGCTTTATGCCTTGCTATCGTAGTTAATCCTGCACATGTAAAAACACACTTCGATTTAGACAATTAATACTAAGCATTAATCATGTTGTCCGGCATGTCATTGGTCCATCGACGCTTCATCTAATTCTTCGGCGCATCGTCCTCTCTTGCGGCCTATTGCCCAATCGACCAGTTGATTACGCAACTTCGATATTCTTGGTGTAATTTTCGCTCTTCTTGGCCCGATGCCGGAATCCATGGCCCAAAGACTTCTGCCGATACGTCGACCGATCCTCCGGCCCGACGTCCAATCTTCTAACATGTTTTCCCCTAGCCCAACATGATTCTTCCTGCTTTAATTATCTCATCCTGATCAAAGCATCCTGCATCACTCAAAACACAGATTAAAACATAAACACTTATCAATTGGTTTCATCATCAAAATCCGAGATTCAACAATCTCCCCTTTTTGATGATGACAACCAATCGACAACGGAGTTAACCTTAACTCCCGGAGTTAACCTTAACTCCCGGAGTTAACCTTAACTCCCGAAGTTTAAACAAACTCCCCCTATCAATATGCCATATTGATGAAAACTCTTGGATTCAAAAATTCAAGCAACATGTCATGATCAAATCATGCATAACATCAACATACTTCTCTCCCCTTGTCATCAACAAAAAGGAGAAGTGTACCTTTCATGTGTTTGGACATAATTTCAACACATTACATAATTTAACATAATCTCCAGTTTTATCATCATGTAATTTTGCTATCATCATAGATATGCAAGGTAGTAAGATAGCAAGTTCTACAACATACAAGCTAGCAAATTTTACAACATTTTAGAACATGCAAGCTAGTAGTTTTGAGATGTTCAAGAAATCAACTCTTGCTTATTGAAATATGCAAATTTGTCAATTTTGCTAGATGTGCAAGTTAGCATATTTTGCTTCTTGAGATAAGCAATATAACAATGTTGCTTCTCTTGAGATTGGAAGCTAGCAAGTCTAGGTGATGTTCAAGATAGCAAATTTTACATTATGCAAGCTAACAAATTTTTACATCATTTTAAAAAATGTAAGGTAGCAATATTTCGAAAGCAAATGCAAGATAGCTTTCTTGTTGAAGTGTGCAAGCTAGCGATTCTTGCTTCCTTTAGCAATGTGCAAGTTGCAAGTTTTTACATTTTCTTGACTTGTGCAAGCTAGCTATCTCCCTCTTTGTCATTGTCAAAAAGAACGGAAGAATATAATTTTATATCTCTTTTTTCTTTTACAATAATTTTGAAAGAATGACAAAGGTAAAGTACCAATCTTATTTTAATATGTTTGTGCATCATAATAGTTTCAAATTAAAACATACACAATTTTAAAACTTTATATATATTTTTTTCATGTATGATATAAAAAAAAATCAATCATCATTATGACCATATCATACATGATACTAAGACATTAAAATTTTTAAGCTTTTATCAACATTTTAATCATGATACCAAACATTCATCATTTAAAGTATTCATGATACCAAACGTTAAATCAACATTTATAATACATCATTTTAGCAACAAATCATAGCATTTTAAATCATGATGGTATTAATTTATCAAATTGTATCCTACCATGCATGATCATAACTTTTCCTTTTTTTATCATTGTAAACAAGAAAGAATAAGGGAAGAACAAAATAGTGTAAAGTATTTCAATCATTTCAAGGCATACAAGTCATATATACAAAGACATCATGTCATGAAAGATAAGACCTCTTGAATTGCAAAAGACATGACTCATTTTATCAAATCTCTTCTTTTTATAAATAGCAAAAAAAAACATAGGAGATCAAATGATATAATATCTTGATTCATGCATAAGAAATCTCAAGTTATAAATCTTGAAAAATCAAGATAAGTCTCATTCAAATTCAACTCATCAAAATCATTTTCATGAGTTTCAAAATGACATAAATAACTTTATCAATCTCTTAGTAAAAAAATAATAAGATAGAGAAAAAAAATTTTCAAAAAAAATATTTTTCTCTTTTTAGTTGTTTCAATTCATGTGATTTATTTCATAGAAGCATGCCTTATTCATTTATGTCAAAAACATGCATCAATGTTTAAAAATCGAAAAAGTCACTTTCTAAAAATCGATAATCCATAAATCTCAAGAATCATCATGCATAATTTCGAAAGTTATTAAGCATGATCATTATGCATGACATCAAGACATGGTTTCAAAATATTTAATATTTTCATTACATAATTACATCATTATGCATCATCGAAATTGATTTCATAAAGCATTTTCCATCAAGATCATTTTGTTTGTTGTAGTCATGCATTTTTCTTTTTAGGTGAATCTAACTTTTTAAGCTTAGTTTTCGATACAAAATCCATGCATCATCATTAAGCATGATATCAAACTTCTTAATATTTTCATTAAGACATCAAGCATGGTTTCAATCAAAATCGAAAATCATCAAGATACACATTATTTCTTCTTGAAAAACATACATAGGATTATCATTAGATTTAAATCTAATATTTTATTTTTTATCATAAAATATATAATTTTCATTGTCATTTTTAAAATTACTAGCATGATCCCAATTTTTTAACATCTTCAGTACATTATTAAACATGTAATTTAAAAAAAAAATTAACCTAAATTAAAAATAAGTCATGAGAAGAATTATGTAATTTCAAAATAAACTAAAGACATTTTGATTACCTCATCGTCGAATGCCGTTAAGGCGTAGTTTGCCACCTCGCCTCTGTTGATTTTCTCCTCGTCTTCAGAGAAGCTCGATTCATCCTAAAGTTCTTCCCTCTTCTTGCGTTCATAGCAAGTAGTTACATTCTTTTTGTTCTTTAATTTTTGTTTAATGAACTTTTTAAATTTCATGAGTAGTTCAAGTTCACCATCACTTGAGCTTATGCTCGAGTGGTCTTCATGTGTTCTAAGTGTCAAATCCTTCCTGTTCTTTGAAAGATTGTTCTTGAGTTCTTCACGTGCATTGCCCGTCATTTCATAGGTCATCGAGGACCCTATTAGTTCTTCGAGTGGAAAACGGTTCAAATTCTTGGCCTCTTGTATGGCCGTTACTTTAGAGTCCCAAGTTTTAGAAAGTGAGCATAAAACTTTGTTCACAAGTTCAAGATTTGAAAAACTTTTACCAAGTGTTTTTAAACTATTGACGATATCTGTAAAATGGGTGTACATGTCAATATCAGTTTCGCTTGGTTTCATATGAAAAAGTTCAAAATCATGTATTAAAAAATTAACTTTAGAATCCTTAACTTTGCTAGTGCCTTCGTGTGTGATTTCAAGAGTGTGCCAAATGTCGAAAGCTGTTTCGCACATAGAAACCCGATTAAACTCGTTTTTGTCTAAGGCGCAAAATAAGGCATTCATAGCCTTTGCATTTAGAGAAAACGTCTTCTTCTCCAAATCATTCCAATTGTTCATTGGAAGAGAAGACATTTAAAATCCGTTTTCGATAATATTCTATAAATTTAAATCTAACGAAAGCAAGAAAATTCTCATTCGAGTTTTTTAACAAGTGTAGTCCGTTCCATTGAAAAAGGGAGGACGAATGAGAGAGTGACCCTCTTGAAAGCCGAAAAGAGCCATTTCTCATTGGGTGTTAAACTAAATGAGAAAATGAGGCTCTGATACCAATTGTTAGGATCAAGAGTGTATTGAAGGTAGTTTGCAGTTAATGTAATTTGCAGGAAGTAAATGCAAACCAGAGAACATGCCAATTTATAGTGGTTCAATCGTCGTGACCTACATCCACTCCACCGTTTCCTCTTCCATCGAGGCCACCGACATCCACTATCGATCTTCCTTTGATAGGCGAAGATCAACCTGCTTCTTGCACCCCTCTTCTCCTTTTATTGAGTTTAGAAGACAAACCTTACAAGCACTCACACTCCGCCTAAACAGAATTCTAAAGTTAGATCTAGAGGAGGGATTTCTCAAGTGATTGCAATAATGTTTCTTCACTTTTAAACTCTTTGTGCTTGTGTATTTTAACCAGGGATGAGAGGGGTATTTATAGATTTCAAGTTGATTCAAACTTGGAGCCTAAAATCATCTCATCCTGGGTTTCCTGGGCACGGGCGGTACCACCGCCTAGACTGGCGGTACCACCGCCTGCAGCCTCTCGGAGGCTGTGTCTAGGCGGTACCACCGCCTGACATAGTCTTAGAGACTGTGCCATGACGGTGTCACCTCTTGGGGCACTGTTTGGGCCTCTTATTGGAACTAACATAGTTCTTACATGGGCCCAACTGGCCCTTAATTGGGTTGGCCCAATTCCAAACCTAATTACGTGCTAACTACGAAATCTAAGACATACTTAAGCTAAACAAGTCCGTAAGTCTTAGTTTCTTCAACGATCTTCCGGCAAACTGCCGACGATCTCTCGGCAATGTTCCAGTGGACTCCTGGCAAGCTCTTGGACTTCACGATGATCTTCTTGGCGAGTTCCGATGAGCTTCTCTAGCAAACTTCAAGACTTCTCAACTGGTTTCGACAGAACTTCCGACGAACTCTCGAACTCCCAACGAAATCGCGTCCTTAACTTTGGGACTTCATTTTGCTTCATGTCTTGCTATCATAGTTAATCCTCCACATGTAAAAACATACTTCAACCTAGACAATTAATATTGAACATTAATCATGTTGTCCGGCATGTCATTGGTCTATCGATGCTTCGTCCGATTCTTCGGCGAGTCGGCCTCTCTTGCGGCCTATTGGCCAATTGACTCCGCAAGTTCAATATTCTTGGCACAATATCCACTCTTCTTGGCCCGATGCCCGAATCCATGGCTCGAAGCCTTCTGTCGATACGTCGACCGATCCTCCGGCCCGACATCTAATCTTCTGACATGTTTTCCCCCGGCTCAACATGATTCTTCCTGGTTTAATTGTCTCATCCTGGTCGAAGCATCCTACGTCACTCAAAACGCAGATTAAAACATAAACACTTATCAATTAGTTTCATCATCAAAATCCAAGATTCAACATATTCCTCTCATGATACTGAGAGCGGATGATCCTCCATCAACACTCAATAGTCCTCATAAGATTGATTGTCACTCCCAATAACCAGTTGTACTAGATTTGGAACTTTCAAACATATAAATCTGATATCAAGGATGGATTACTCATACAGGACATCCTTAGTGTCTCAAGTTTAAGGACCAGATACACTATTGGGACTACGGAATCGTTGTCTGACAATAAGGTATCATCAACCATCTAGTATTCCGTGAGCGGATCAATCAGTGAACTCATTTTCCAATAAGCACCTACATTATATCCTTAGTTTCCCCACACGAGCAACTATGAGACTAGCTGCTTCCATCATATGAATGGGTATACAACACACCAGTCTATTTGGTTATCTCGATGTCCTTCTTGAGTAACCTATGATTAGGATTATTTAGGGTATGTGCTTAAAGACAAATTAGTCTTATTATCATGATCTCATCATGATCCAATTCTCATTACACAAATCCATGAACATAACAATATATATGCATATATGCAATAAGCAATATAAAGTGATAAAAATGTTAAAATATAATAAGTAAAAAGAATGTGTATCATATCACACATGCCATCATCACATGATTGGCTTGCAGGGCACCTATGATTAGCACGATCTCCTTAGGTAATTCTCTTACATGTAGTTTTTCGGTTTTGCGGATTTTGCGCATCAATCTTCACACGACAATAAACATAATTTATGAAAAATTTGGGGATTTTATTTTATGTTCTTTCGTTGTGTATGTGATGCCACCCCTAGAATTCCTAACAGTAGTAGCAGAGCTAGGTTACTCATGCAAAAGATTGGCTTTTAAACTACGTTTATTGTATTTAATTACGTTGAAATTGTTTTGCGTGATTGCTACGATTTTTTGTTGTAATTTTCAAGTTTGTGCTGCACCTTTTCTTATTGTTAAGAGGTGTTTTAGATAGGGCTTTTAATGTCAAATTTATTGACACATAAGGGGAAGAAAGGGCAGCAACTATTGCTTCCCCTTGGATTGCCCGAAGGCTGCTTGTAGCCTTGGCTGAGAGCTCTAATTTACTGCTCTCAGCCTGGCCAAAAGTAGCAGGAACGAGAGCAGCATGGCTACCCTCAACCTGCTGCATGGCAACCCCTACAGCTAGGTTTCTTGGCTGCGAGCGGCACCCCTGGTGGCCAAGGTTTCCTGGCCGCAGGGGTTGCCCAAGTAGCCAGGAGTTCTGGCCACATGGGACACTTACAGCCCATGGCAACCTTATAGCCATAGTTTCCTAGCTACAAGGGACTCCTTGGTGGCTAGGGTTTCCTAGCCACGCAAGGTAGTCCAATGGCCTAGGATTCCTAGTTTTCAGGGAGTCTCTATATGATAAGATTTCCTTGCTTAAGAAGGAACTACTTGTCATGTGAGGAACTTGCCATGTGGGGCACCGTATGGTAGGGTTCCCAAAATACTGTATATAATTAATTAAAAAAGTTTAATTAATTATTATTATCTAGCGGTCCTACATGGTGATATGTACATGTGATATATGATATGGACGGATCATCATGGACCATGTAATGTGTGTATACGTATGATGTGATTATTATTATTATTGGGGCCTACGAGCCTCCAATTTATTTCTTGTTTATTGTCAGGCCTGCATGCTTGTGATTAGGTTATAATTACATAAGTAGGTGCAGCGGGAGTGTGAAAGTGATAGCGGAACCCATGAGGCCGAGATGGATGATCGCAATGTATAGAGATGCGTCGAGATCCCAATGGAATCGACGAGGATGAGATGGACGATCACAAGGCATAGAGATGTGCCGTTACACACATAGATCGTGATGTGAGTGATCAAGCTCACTAGCTCGGGCTTGATCACATTAGGATGTGATCCATGATCATTTGGTGTGATTGCTCATATGATGTGTGATTGATTATATACCTACTATATATATATACATGTGTGTGACACATTGCATTAGGAGACCGAATCAAAATCCCCTCTCTCGATAATATTAAGTCGGTAAACGTGAGGCAATTAGATTGACCCATGTGGCCTTCCATCTTTATAGGTAGGGATCAATTCTCGATGTAGGTTGAGTTGGTCGAGTCCCTTAAGGCTTACCTATGTTGCAATTCACTATCTTACCTACGACATATAGATATCACCAGTGACTTGAGGATATGGTATGTTTGGTTGAGTCCCTCGAGGGTATATCATCGAATTAGACTCATCTTGTAACGATGGTGTTGACTTAACCGAACATCATGGTTGGTCGAGTCCTTCGAGGCCATGCTGGTTTAGAGGCCGAACATGACAGGAATCATAAGGAGTTGTGATCGGTAAGAGTTGCCGACCTTTTAGGCTTAGTGTGATTGGTCGAGTCCCTAGAGGTTCCACCAATATGCTGATTGGATCCCGATCCCCATTAGAAATCTGCTAGAGACTTTCGTTTCATATGCTGAGGGTGTCGCGTGACCCGTCAGAAAAATAGTGAGAGTATATTAAGATAGAAGTCCATATTTTATTTATTTTTTATGAAATCTATATGTTATTTATTTCTATTGCATCTTTATTTTCAAAAAATATCACTTTCAAATCCCTTACGTGGCATACTTGATGTTAACCGCCTCATTGGTTCAAATTATATAGATTGGCTCCACAATATGAGAATTGTTCTCACGGCAGAGAAAATCACGTACATCCTTGATATAATGATGCTTATGCCCAAGGAAAGGGCAAGCAAGGATGAGATCGCTTGCTACGTAAAGTACATAGATGACTCTACTCTTGTTCAATGTTACATGTTGGGCTCCATGACTCCTAAGTTACAGAGACAGCATGGAAAGATGGATACTAGATCCATTCTTTTACATGTCCTCAAACTATTTGAGGAATAGGGAAGGACTTAGCGATTTGAGATATCCAAGAGCCTCTTCCGCACTAGGATGACTAAAGAGACTCCAGTTCAGAACCATGCCCTAAAGAGGATTGAGTGGATAGAAAAACTCATAAGTCTAGGAATGGTCCTAGAGGATAACCTATGTGTGGATCTTGTGCTTCAGTTCATACCAGATTCCTTTTCACAGTTCATAATGAATTTTAATATAAACAAGCTTGAGGTGACTCTCCCTAAGCTCCTCAATATGTTGAGAGAGGAAGAGAGCACTATCAAGAAAGAGAAGTCAATTCTCTATACTATTGAGACCAGAAAGAAAAGGAAAGCAGAAAAGTCCCTTAAGAAGGGCAAGGGCAAGGGTAGATTGGGTAAAGCAAAGGTTGCTAAAAATGACCCGGCAAAGGACAAATGTCAGTGCTTCCACTACGGCAAAGATAAGCAATGGAAGAGGAACTATAAAGAGTACCTTGCAGAGAGAGTGAAACAGAAGCTTGGAGAAGCTTCAAGTACATTCATGATCAGTCTTCATTTGTCAGACTCGTATGATAACACATGGGTATTGGATACCATTGGTGCTTATCGTATTTGTAATTTGTTGCAAGTTCTAGTAAAACCTAGGAGATTGGTAAGAGGCGAGATGAACCTCGAGATAGGTAATGAAGCAAAAGTTGTGACAGTAGCTATTGGTGAGATCACCCTACATCTACCTAATGGAGCTATTATTGCATTTGATGCATGTTATTTTGTTCCTTCTATTATCAAAAATATTATTTCCATTTCATGTTTGACAATTAGTGGATATAAATTAGTTTTTGAGAACAATGATTGTTCAATAATATTAGATGATGAGATCATCATAAGAGGAACATTGCATAATAGTTTGTTTATACTAGACACTGCTTTACATATCATGAAAGGAAGTGTGTCCAAGAGGAAATGAGATTAGGTGAACAGTGCATACTTGTGGCATTATTGGCTTGGTCACATCCATGAGGGAAATATTCAAAAGTTGCTAAAGGATGGATATCTAGATCCATTCGACTATGACTCATACACAACTTACGAGCCTTGCCTTTGTGGAAAACTGACTAACTCTCCTTTTAGTGGAACTAAAGAGAGAGCCATTGAGTTGCTAGAACTCATACATAGTGATATATGTGGACCTATGTGAACTCATGTCATAAGCAGTTACTCATACTTTCTTACTTTTACTAATGATTTCTCAAGATATGAACATGTATACTTGATAAAGTACAAGTTCGAGACCTTTGAGAAATTTAGAGAATATAAGAATGAAGTGGAGAACCAGACTAGAAAGAATATCAAGACTCTTCAATCAGATCGAGGAGGTAAGTACTTGAGTATAGAGTTTCACCTAATTCCTCAAGGACCATGAGATTTTATCCCAATGGATACCTCCGTATACACCACACCTCAATGGTGTATTTGAAAGAATGTATCATACACTATTAGAAATGGTGCGATCCGTGATTAGCTTCGCCAACCTACCCATCTCATTCTGGAGATACGCCCTAGAGACCGCAGCTTACCTTCTGAATAGAGTTATAACTAAGTCGGTAATGTCTACACCATATGAGATATGGAAAGGAAAGAATCTCGATCTTAAGGTTGTTAAGATTTAGGGCTGCCCCACCCACGTTAAAAGACAACCCCGATAAGTTGGAATCGAGGACGGAGCAATGCAAGTTCATGGGATATCCCAAGGAAACTTGTGGGTATTATTTTCATCATTTCAAGGACCAAAAGGTCTTTGTAGCCAAGAGAGCAGTGTTCCTTGAGAAGGAACACATTCTTGGCGGAGATAGTGAGAGCGTGATAGAGTTGAGCGAGATTGGAGAATCTAGCTCAAGCATCACTCCACACCCTGATTCTGTTCAATTATCTAGCACACAAGTTCTGACTTTATGTAGGTCTGGCAGAGTATCCCATCCTTCGGAGAGATATGTGAGACATATTAGAAAAGAGGATGTTGAGGATATTGATCCTCAAACATGCGAGGAGGCTATTATGAGTATAGACCCCAGGAAGTGGCAAAAAACCATGAATTTTAAGATGGATTCCATGTACTCCAACAAGGTTTGGAACCTAGTTGAAGCACCTGAGAGTATTGTACCCACTAGTTGCAAGTGGATCATTAAGAAGAAGATCAGAGTAGATGGAAAGGTAGAGACCTATAAAGTAAGGCTAGTGGCTAAGGGGTATCGTCAAAGGTAAGGTGTTGAATATGATGAAACCTTCTCACCCATAGTCATGCTAAAATCCATCCTAATTCTATTGGCTATTGTAGCACGCTATGATTATAAGATCTTGAAGATGGATATGAAAATTGCATTCCTCAATGACAAACTCGAGGAGGAGGTGTATATGATACAACCTGAGGGATTTATGTCCAAGGACTACCCATATAGGGTGTGTAGGTTGCTTAGGTCCATTTATGGACTGAAGTGAGCTTTTCGAAGTTGGAACATAAGATTTGATGAGGCGATCAGATCTTATAACTTCGTATGTAGGTTACTTAGGTCCATTTATGGACTGAAGTGAGCTTTTCGAAGTTGGAATATAAGATTTGATGAGGCGATCAGATCTTATAACTTCGTTAAGAACGAAGATGATCCTTGTGTGTATAGGAAGGTAAGTGGGAGCGCTATCACTTTCTTGGTGTTATATGTGGATGACATGCTGATAATTGGGAATGATGTAGGAATGTTATCCATAGTAAAGGCTTAGTTATCTAGACACTTCTCATGAAGGACTTAGGGGAAGCATTCTATATCTTGGGGATTCAGATTTATAGAGATAGATCAAAGAGGATGCTTAGCTTGTCCTAGTCTAGGTACATAGACAGCATTATAAAGGTTTGGCATGAAAAATTTCAATAGATGTCTCGTACTGATGAGACATGGGATATCGCTTTATAGGAGTATGTCCCCAAAGACTCTTAAAGAAAGGACAAACATGGATAGGATACCCTATGCCTCAACAATAGGGTTTATCATGTATGTCATGCTATGTACTAGGCTTGATATAGCGTATGCTCTGAATGCCATGAGCAAATATCAAGCGGATCTAGGCTTGGAGCACTGAAAAGCAATAAAATGTATCCTAAAGTACTTAAGAAGGATTAAAGATCTTTTATTGGTACATGGAGGTTGTAGCATCAAGGTTGAAGGCTACATGGACTCGAGTTTCCAATCTGATGTCGATAATAGAAAGTCAAATTCAGGGTATGTGTACACCCTGAATAGAGGAGCATTATGCTAGAAGAGTTCAAAGAAAGATACTACTACTGACTCGACCACAGAGGTAGAGTACATTGTTGCAGTAGAGGTAACAAAGAAGGGAATATGGATGAAAACGTTCATCACAGATCTAGGAGTTGTGACGGGCAGCGACGAGCTAATTCCCTTATATTGCGACAACAACGGGGTGATTGCTCAAGCAAAGGAACCCAAGTCTCATCAGAAGTCTAAGCACGTTCTGAGGAGGTTCCACTTGATTAGAGAGATCATGACCCAAGGAGATAAAGTAATGGAAAGAGATCCGAAGATAACATCGCAGATCCACTAATAAATTCGTTGTCTTATATTGTCTTTGAGCGTCATAGGGGTCTGATGGGGATCAGACACAGAGGTGATTGGTTTTAAGTCAAGTGGGAGATTGCAAGTCATAGGTGCCCTACAAGCCAATCACGTGAGTGATGGAACGTGTGACTTGACACACGATCTTTTTGCTTATTATTATTATTTGATATTTTATCATTTTATATTGTTTGTTGCATGAATATATTGTGATGGATATGTGCAATGAGAATCGGATCATGATGAGATCACGATAATGAGACTGATTCACCTTTAAACATAGATCCTAAATAATCCCAATCATAAGTTACTCGAGAGAGACATCGAGATAACCGGATAGACTGGTGTGCTATATATCTGTCCATATGATAGATGCAACTAGTCTCAAAGCTGCTCGTGTAGGGACACTAAGGATACGGTGTAGGTGCTCATCGGAGAATGAGTTCACTAATTGATCTGCTCACAGAATGCTGGATGGTTAATGGTACCTCATTGTCAGATAGTGATTTCGTTGTTCCGGTGGTATTCCTGATCCTTAGACTTGAGACACCAAGAATTGTTAGGATCGGAGTGACACTAAGAGGGGGGGGGGGGGGTGAATTAGTGCAGCGGTAAAATACGATAAACTTTTGACGATTTAAACACTTTCGGAAACTTCGTACGATAAAAGCAACGTTTCGTTTGAAACCGTTTCGATTGCGTTTTAACTTGAAGAGATACGTAAGAAGGAGACAAAGAAGTAGAGCATTAAAGTGCAAATGGTTTGCAGTAATATAAATGACAATAAGTAAATGCAAACCAGAGTTCACGCCGATTTTAAAGTGGTTCGGTCAAATGACCTACATCCACTTTCGAGGCCCCTCTTCGATGAGGCTCCCACCTTCCACTAGCAAATCTCTTGAAGGGGAAGGGTAAATACCCCTCTTACAACTTTTTACAAGCGGTTCACTCTCTTACAGATTTTCAGCAAGAAAAAAGGAGGTGAACACTAGCAAATTGAAAACAAGACTTGCTAAGACTTTTCTAAGACCTTTCTCTCAATCAATTACTTCTCAAAAAGTTATAATCTCAGCTTAGATTTGAGGGGTATTTATAGGCCTCAAGAGGATTCAAATTTGGGCTCCAAAATTTGAATTCTCTTTGGTTCCCGATGTTGGAGGTGCCACCGCCTGTCAGTGTCAGACACTAACAGTGGACTGGCGGTGCCACCACCCAGCCAAGCGGTGCCACCGCCCAACTCTCGGGTGCTGGGCGGTGCAACCGCCCAGTCTAGCGGTGCCACCGCCAAACCCTTCGGTTCACTGGTTGGGCTTCAAATTTAGCCCAAACCAAGTCTAATTTTGGGCCCAGTTGGCCCCTAACCAGAATATAGGATTATCTCTTAATCCTAATTCTAATTACAAGTGAACTACATAACTAAAAACATCCTAAGCAAGTTTTCAACCGCGAGCGTCGAGTCTTGTTCCGGCGAGCTTTCCGACGAACTTCTTCCGATGGACTCCCAGCAAGCTCCCGATCTTGTGATGACTTTAACGAGTAGCCGAGCCATCTCGGTGATCTCCGTGAACCTCCGACGATCTCTTCGGCGAACTTCCGAAAATTCCGACAGGTTCTCGATTTCTTCTCGATTGGTTCTGGCAGCATCTCCGACGATTCTTCGGACTCTTAAATGTCCATCGAACTTGACTCCGGTATTCTTGCTTTGTGTTTTCTAGTTATCGTAGTTAATCCTGCACACTTAACTCAATAATATGGATTAGATCAATTAACCCATCAATTGATTTTATCATCAAAATCCGAGATTCAACAATCTCCCCCTTTTTGATGATGACAATCAATTGATGACGGAGTTAAACATAACTCCCCCTATCTATATGCCATATTATGAGAAGATAAAAACACTTGAATTCCATCCCATTGAATTCAAGCATAAACCGATAAGTTCTAACCGTAGAACTTATCGTTATTCTCATTAAGCATAAGTAAATACGAAACTTCGATGAAAATCATTTTCTAATCGAATGATAAGAGACAATTTTTACTACGACAGGAGATAAAGATTTTCAACATAAATTTCATGATATAAATGTAAGGCATGCTTTCAATATGATCAATCAATCTTGTGATATTCAAAGATTTTGCAAGGCATATAAGACATTCATATAACACAAGCTTTTGTAATTCATATAAGTCATGTTAACGATGCGCATAAGACATTTTCATTAAGTCATGCTATCAAAATGGTATAAGTCATCATTTAGTCATCACTTCTCCCCCTTTGTCATCAACAAAAAAGGTAATGAGACTTGAAGCATATAACTTGTGATTATAATATCAGGAATTCAGCACTGATCATACAAAAATTCATCATCCAAAATTAAGTATGCTAAAATATTTACGCAGAGTTCATCTTAAAGGAAAAATCAGCATTCATCCAGAAGCATATATCCAGAATTTTAAAATTACAAGTAAAAAGAAGGTTCAGTTTTCGTTCAAAAGATGACTAGCTTCGAACTTGATATTAAGAGTAAACAGAATAGAATAAAAAGATACATCAATCCTTAGGAGGTAATGCATAGTGCTGATACATAACATCTATTTTTTGATTTAGTTGTCGTAGTTCCTTCAAAATTTCAATTTGCTGGAGTTGAATTTGTTCTTGCTGCGATTTGAGTTGGTCTTGTTGGAATTTGATCTGAGACAGTTCTGCTATAATGAGTCCTTTAGAGGATGAAACAGGAGCTGAAGGTGCTGCACCAAAGGGACTAGAAGGAGGAGATTCATTTCCCCTAAAAATTGGTGTTTCTGGTTGTTCTACTGGTGGAGGAATAGGATCAGTCCTCCTAGGTTGCCTTACCCATATTCCATTGTTAAATGTGTACCTAAGTCTCTTTAGTAGATTTTTATTGATGATGTTATATCTATCACTTTGAATTGTTTCTTCATCGGGTGGGATGCAAATGTCATAGGCATGAAGAAATCTAGTGATTAACCCCCCCATATGGCAACATAGTATCTTTAGCTGTAATATCCTGCATGTGTTGCCGTATTGAATATCCAAAATAGTTATGTTGACCAGTCATAATCCAATACATGGTGCTTATCTCTATTAGACTCATTTTATCAAGATGATATTGCTTAGGGAATAGTATGCTTGTTATGATATGATGAAGAATCTTAGAGTTAAAAGGTAGTAAGTATTCGCAACTCTTGGGTATTATTCCGAGGTCCGAGTTTGCAAAAATGGTTTCGACAGCTTCGGTGTAAGTTGCTCCTATTAAATTAACATCCTATTTACCTCTAAAATAACAGTCCCTATCTTTTTCAGTGATTCCAATTAGTTCACAAATAGTATGATCAGAAATCCTAATTTGTGTTCCTAAAAAGGCTATCGTTATCTACCCATAGGTTTGCATAAACGAGCCTATCTATCCTAGGATAAATTGGTTCATCTATTTGTAGGAGAGGTAGGGCCTCTAGATGAGCAAACCACCTAATGGGTTCTAAGTCTCCTAGTTCATCGAGATCAACGTGTTTACCCTTATGGATATATCTTGTTTCAAATTTTGGAAACCTAAGGGCTTCTTCTTTGGATCTAAAAAGATCGTGGTCATATGAATCTCCTTCAATCCTTTTCCCTTTTGATCTCTTAGGAGCTATTTTCTAGACAAGATGAAAAAAATATGAAATTGTAATGAGTAGGTAAAATAAGAAGAAAGGGAAGGAAGGATTTTACCTTATGGAGTGTTTCTTGGAGGATGGAGAGCTTGGACCAACAAGAATCCCTCTCCAAGGTTTGTAGAGGTTAGAATGAGGGATTGAGAGAGTTTGGGAGAGTTGGAGCAAGGCTTCCTCAGGTTGGGGGTGGTGTCATCGCCGGCCCTAACCATTTGGGATTTATAGGGTGTCTCGGGTGGTGCCACCGCCAAACTGAGCGGTGCCACCGCTTGGCGCCCGAGCGCTTAGGCGGTGCTACCACCGGTTCTAGCGGTGCCACCGCTAACGTGTAGCATTAGAATTTTTTTTTTTTTTTTTCTTTTAGAGGTGTTTGACTCAAGATAGGTTAAGATAATTTAACGTGTCATTTAGAATCGAAATAGAAGGATCAGATTCACCGAGGAACGGAGAGAGGATGAAAAACTTTACGGAAAATCCATTCAAACAAGCTTATTCTTAGGGACAATTTAACATACCTAATTCCCTTCTAATGAATTCAAATTGGTCTTCATTCAAAGCTTTTGTAAATATATCTGCTAATTGATGCTTTGTGTCAATGAATTCTAGAACAACATCATTATTAAGGACATGATGCGTATGAAATGATGCCTAACGTCGATGTGCTTAGTTTTAGAGTGCTGAATTGGATTTTTAGTAAGACATATGGCACTAGTATTATCACATTTTATGGGAATGTTTTTAAAGTGAATTCCATAGTCTTCTAATGTATTTTTCATCCAAACAACTTGTGCACAGCATGCACTTGCAGCAATATATTCGGCTTCCGCCGTAGATAGTGCAACTGAATTTTGTTTCGTGGAAGTCCAAGAAACAAGTGCTTGTCCTAAAAATTGGCATGTTTCGGATGTACTTTTTCTATCTATCCTGCATCCGCCAAAATCGGCATCTGCATAAGCTATTAAATCGAATTTTTTAGATTTTGGATACCACAATCCTAAATTTGAAGTTCCTTTAAGATACCTAAATATTCTTTTAACACTTTAAGATGAGATAATTTAGGATTTGATTGAAACCTAGCGCAAAGTCCTACACTAAACATAATATCCGGTCTAGTCGCGGTGAGGTAGAGTAGACTACCTATCATTCTCCTATATGTTTTTTGATCGAAATTTTCACTATTTTCATCCATATCTAGCTTAGTCGCGGTACTCATAGGGGTGTTTATTGCTTTTGAATTATCCATGTTAAATCGTTTTAACAATTCTAATGTATATTTAGATTGGTTAAGAAATATACCATCCCTAAGTTGTTTGATTTGTAATCCTAAAAAGAAGGTTAATTCACCCATTAAACTCATTTCAAATTCATGACTCATACATTTGGCAAATGATTCACATAATGATTCATCCGAAGGGCCAAAAATAATATCGTCAACATAAATTTGCACAATAAGAAAATTATTTTCAAAATGTTTAATAAACAATGTAGTATCAACCTTGCCTTTGGTAAAATTATTTAAAATAAGAAAGGAACTAAGCCTTTCATACCAAGCTCTAGGAGCTTGTTTCAAGCCATAGAGAGTCTTAGTCAATTTGAATACATGATTAGGAAGAAGAGAATTTTCAAATCCGGGAGATTGTTCGACATATACTTCTTCGGAAATAAAACCATTCAAGAAGGCACTTTTGACATCCATTTGAAATAGTTTAAAATTATTACTACTAGCATAGGCAAGGAGCATCCTTATGGCTTCTAATCGAGCCACGGGAGCGAAGGTTTCTTCGTAATCAATACCTTCTTCTTGGTTGAAACCTTTGGCCACTAATCTAGCCTTGTTTCTAACCACGATACCATTTTCGTCTTGCTTGTTTCTAAAGACCCATTTAGTACCAATGACTAAATGGTCACTAGGTCTAGGAACAAGCTTCCATACCTTATTCCTCTCAAATTGATTCAATTCCTCTTGCATTGCAATAATCTAAAAATCATCTTTTATGGCCTCGTCAATGCATTTAGGTTCGATTTGAGAAAGGAAGGCGGTGTTAGCACAAAAATTCTTGAAAGAGGAACGAGTTTGAACCCCTTTTGATGTATCTCCTATAATTAGCTCCTTTGGATGAGCATCTATATACTTCCATTCCATGGGTAAGGAAATTTCGGAAGAAGGTGCATCCAAGTTGCTATTTTGAGGAGGGGGTTCATTTAAATTCAAATTATCAAAACCAAGATCATCATCAAAATTATTTTTCTTTAAATTAGAAATTTCATTAAAAATTACATGAATAGACTCTTTTATTACTAAGGTTCTTTTGTTAAAAACCCGAAAAGCTTTAGAAACAGAAGAGTAACCAAGAAAGATGCCTTCATCGGATTTAGCATCAAATTTTTCTAAGGCATCCCTTTCATTCAAAATAAATCATTTACAACCGAAAACTTTAAAATAGGAAATATTTGGTTTTTTGTTATTCCATAATTCACAGGGAGTTTTTGATAGGGATGGTTTATTAGGACTCTATTCATGATGTAGCAAGCCGTATTTACGGTTTCGACCCAAAAATACTTAGGTAAACTATGTTTATTTAACATCGTTATTGCCATTTCTTGTAGGTTTCTATTTTTTCTTTCAACTACTCCATTTTGTTGGGGATTCCTCGGAGTGGAGAAGTTGTGATTGTATCCATTAACTTCATAAAAATTTTGAAAGTCACGGTTTTGAAATTCACCACCGTGATCACTCCGAATTGATGAAATCATGAAACCTTTTTCGTTTTGAGTGAGTTTACAAAATTTAGAGAAACACTTGAAACAATCACTTTTGTGAGCTAAGAAATAGGTCCAAGTGTATCTCGTATAGTCATCCACAATTACAAACGCATATTTGCTTCCTCCTAGACTTGTCGTGTCAATTGGTCCAAATAAATCCAAGTGAATCAATTGTAATGGTCTAGTGGTGCTAATTTGAGTTTTTGGTTTGAAACTAGTTTTTATTTGTTTACCTAGTTGACATGCATCGCATACTTTGTCCTTAATAAACTTTATATTTGGAATTCCTCGCACTAATTCTCTAGATGAGATCTTAGATATTAGTTTCATGCTTGCATGGCCTAGTCTCCTATGCCAAAGCCAAGCATCATCATTTAAAGCGGAGAAGCACATTTCATTACTCAGTTCATCAAGGTTAATGGTGTAGACATTATTTTGTTTTAATGCAATCATAGTTATGTTATGGTTTGGTTTTTCTATAATACACACATTTGATTCAAATCTAACGATATAACCTTTATCGCATAATTGACTAACACTCAAGAGATTATGTTTCAATCCATCAACTAGTAAGACATCATCAATAGAAAAATTTAATTTGTTACCTATGGTTCCCTTGCCAATAATTTTGCCTTGGTTGTTATCTCCGAAGGTGACGTACCCTTCTTCTTTGCTAGCGAGCATAGAGAAATGAGATGGATCTCCAGTCATATGTCTTGAGCATCCACTATCTAGATACCATCTCTTGCTCCTACCTTGTGATGGTGTATGTTTCTACATGAAGGGATTATTTTTAGGTACCCATTTTCTTCTGGGTGCCTTAAAAACTGATTTAACTTGTTCATATAATGCATAGAATTGATCATGGTTCCTTTAGGAACCCAAATTAGTTTGTTCGGACTAATTTTCTTGAATGGACATTTATAAGTTTTATGTCCATATTTGCAACAAAAGTTGCAATTGCTTTGGTGCCGAACATGTAAGACGGGGCCTTTAATGAAGGTGGTTGGATTTTGGTGAGGACTTCTCACAAATCCGATTCCACTTCTCTTAGGAACGTGACCCTTATTTGTTAGAATCATGTTCAAAGATTTGCTACAAACCTCGAATTTCTTCAAGGTGTCCTTAAGTAGCAAGTTCTCCTTTTGGAGAGATTCTAGATCATGGCATTTTATACATGGAGCTAAACTATCATGATATTCAGTTTTTAATTTATCGATATCACAAGTGAGACTATCATGCTCCTTTTTTAGCAATTTGTATTTTCTACTAATTGTCTTACATTCATCAAATAACTCATGGAAAGCATTTAATAATTAATGATAGGGTAAATCTGCATCAATTAAATCCGTTACCACTTCTCTGATGGCCATTAGGGCGTAATGAGCAACTTGCTCGGTGTTGGACTCCTCTTCTTCGGACGCGCTTGAATCATCCCACGTTGCCTTGAGCGCCTTCTTCTTTGATGTTCTCTTTTTGGCTTGAGGACAATCGTTCTTGTAGTGTTCCGGTTTTTTGCACTCATAACAAATCACTTGGTCCTTCTTGTGTTCGAATTTATTTTTTGTATTATTTTTAAATTTATTCTTTCTTAAATATTTTTTAAATTTTTGAGTCAAAAGTGCAATGTCATTGTCACTGTCCTCATCACTTGATGTTCCTTTCAAGTGGTCTTCTTGTGATGTGAGTGCCATATCCTTCCTGTTCTTTGGAAGGGGGTTCTTGAGCTCGTCATGAGCTTGACATGTCATTTCGTATGTCATTAGAGACCCAATAAGTTCTTCAAGAGGGAATATTTTAAGGTCTTCGGCCTCTTGAATTGTCGTAACTTTTGAATCCCAACTTTTAGGGAGGGATCTTAAGATTTTAGTTACTAGTTCAAAGTTAGTAAAATCTTTAGCAAGAGCTTTGAGTCCATTGATGACATCCGTGAACCGGGTGTACATGTCTCCGATGGACTCACTTGGTTTCATTCGGAAAAGTTCATAAGAGTGCACAAGAATGTTGATTTTGGATTCTTTCACTCGGCTAGTGCCTTCATGAGTGACCTCAAGAGTTCTCCAAATATCAAAAGCCGAATCACAAATTAAAACACGATTAAATTCATTTTTGTCTAGTGCACAAAACAAGGCATTCATAGCCTTTGCGTTTAAAGCAAAAACCTTCTTCTCCGATTCATTCAATTCGCTCATCGGAAGAGACGATTTTTGAAATCCGTTTTCAACAGTAGTCCAAAGCTCGAAATCAATGGAAATAAGGAAGATCCTCATACGAGTCTTCCAATAAGTATAATCCGACCCATTAAACAAGGGTGGACATGTGATAGAATGACCCTCATGTATGCCGGAGTAAGCCATCTCTCTTGGGTATCAAATCAAATATGAGAGTGAGCCTAGCTTTGATACCAATTGTTAGGATCGGAGCGGCACTAAGAGGGGTGGGTGAATTAGTGCAGCGGTAAAGTACGATAAACTTTTGACGATTTAAACACTTTCGGAAACTTCGTACGATAAAAGCAATGTTTCGTTTGAAACCATTTTGATTGCGTTTTAACTTAAAGAGATATGTAAGAAGGAGACAAAGAAGTAGAGCATTAAAGTGCAAATGGTTTGCAGTAATATAAATGACAATAAGTAAATGCAAACTAGAGATCACGCTGATTTTAAAGTGGTTCAGTCAAATGACCTACATCCACTTGCAAGGCCCCTCTTCGATGAGGCTCCCATCTTCCACTAGCAAATCTCTTGAAGGGGAAAGGTAAATACCCCTCTTACAACTTTTTACAAGCGGTTCACTCTCTTACAGATTTTCAGCAAGAAAGAAGGAGGTGAACACTAGCAAATTGAAAACAAGACTTGCTAAGACTTTTCTAAGACCTTTCTCTCAATCAATTGCTTCTCAAAAAGTTGTAATCTCAGCTGAGATTTGATGGGTATTTATAGGCCTCAAGAGGATTCAAATTTGGGCTCCAAATTTTGAATTCTCTTTGGTTCCCGATGCTGGCGGTGCCACCGCCTGTCAGTGTCAGACATTGACAGTGGACTGGCAGTGCCACCGCCCAGCTAAGTGGTGCCATTGCCCAGTCTGGCGGTGCCACCGCCAGACCCTTCGGTTCACTGGTTGGGCTTCAAATTTAGCCCAAACCAAGTCTAATTTTGGGCCCAATTGGCCCCTAACCAGAATATAGGATTATCTCTTAATCCTAATCCTAATTACAAGTAAACTACATAACTAAAAACATCCTAAGCAAGTTTTCAACCGCGAACGTCGAATCTTGTTCCGGCGAGCTTTCCGACGAACTTCTTCCGACAGACTCCCAGCAAGCTCCCGATCTTGTGATGACTTTAACGAGTAGCCGAGCCTTCTCGGTGATCTCCGTGAACCTCCGACGATTTCTTCGGCGAACTTCCGAAAATTTCGACAAGTTCCCGATTTCTTCTCGGTTGGTTCCGGCAGCATCTCCAACGATTCTTTGGACTCTTAAACGTCCATCGAACTTGACTCCGATATTCTTGCTTCGTGTTTTCTGGTTATCGTAGTTAATCCTGCATACTTAACTCAATAATATGGATTAGATCAATTAACCCATCAATTGATTTTATCATCAAAATTCGAGATTCAACAAGAATGTCCTATATGAGTACTCCACTCTTTGATACTAGACTTATAGATTTGGAAGTTTCAGATCTAGCACAACCGGTCATCGGGAATGATAGTCAACCTTATGAGGGTTATTGAGTGTCGATAGAGGATCATCCGTTCTTAGTATCATAAGAGAAATATTCCATGTGTTCTTGCTCAAACAAATCCCTAGCCAAGGTCATTCGATTTAAGAGAGAAAGAGTTCTCCGGGAGAATCCGATTAGAGTGATACTCGTGTAGAAACTGTATAAGCCTGCAGTAGCATACCCAATATACGGTCTCTAGTATATTAAATGGAAGAGAGACTATAGGTACATAGTAACTAAGGATAGATAGGCCCAAAGGGTTGAATTCTCCTATATCGTCTTGGGACTGCGGGGTAGTGGCCAAGTATATCCACAGTCGATGAGTCGAGTGAATTATTATGGAAATAATAATTCACTAAGCCAGAAGGAGTTCTGATAGGTATGACTTACTACCAACTCAATATTAGGCCTAGAGGGTCACACACATATGGTAGGCGTTGCGATGAGTAGAGGTTCGGATATGAGATATGTGTTGGAGCCCCTTTCTTATTAGATATCCAATAAGCCCCTGAATTATTGGATCCTATGGATAAGATCCAATAAGAGCTAATAAGAGATTATTCGGTAAAGATCCACTAATCTAAGAAGCTTGGGTAGTTGGATGGAGATCTAATACCCAATATGGTAGGATCCATTAGAGTTAAGTTGACAAGGGGCCTCTATAAATAGGAGAGAACCATAAACCTATAGGCTAGAGGTTCTTTTTGGATGTCTTCTCCTATTCACGTCTCTCTCTCTCCTCATACTACAACTCCTATTTGAGGCGTGTGGATAGAAAGAAGGGACAGCCCCTTCTTAATTACGTGGTGCGCGCGAGGAAAAGTTTTGGGCAGTGATTTGAGGAGCATCTTCGCAGCCCCTGTCATGTGGATCATTGGTAGAGAGGAGGATGGTTGACCTTCTTCATCCTCTCATACAAAAGTGTAGGTTTTCAGGGATATACAATCTCCCTAGGTAATTCTCTTACGCGTAGTTTTTCAGTTTTATGGGTTTTTGTGCATCAACTTTTGCATGATAATGAAACCTTCTTTTCTGTAGGAATTCTAGGATTTTATTTTTTCTGTTCTTCCACTGCGTATGTGATGTCACCCTAGATTTCCTAACATACCAATCTGTTTGGTTATCTCGATGTCCCTCTCGAGTAATCTATTACCGAGATTATTTAGGATCTGTGTTTAAAGGTGAATCGGTCTTATTATCATGATCTCATCACGATCTGATTCTTGTTAGGAATAAGTTGGTACTAAGAGAGGGGGGGTGAATTAGTGTAGTGATAAAAATTACGTCGGTTTGAAAATCTCATTGCAATTAAACCCGTTTGGAAGATGTTAACTTAAAATCATACGAAAGAGTATAGTGGATATAAAGCAAGTAAAGAAGGGCACTGATATACACTAACGATCTTCCTTTAATAGGTGAAGATCAACCTCCTTCTTATAACTTTATTCTCCTTTTGCAGGCTCGGGAGAGAACCTTTACACTCCCTTTTTATAAAGCTTCCCTCACACTCTCCCTTAGAATGATCTCTAAACTTTAGGAGGAGGGACTCTATACTTTACAAGGGTTTTCAACTCTAGAAACATAGAGTTTTTGTTCACTTTTCTTTCTTCTCCATGCAGGAATAACTAGGGTATTTATAGACCCCAAATGGCTTCAAAAATAGAGTCAAAATTCAAATCCCCAAAATTTCATGGTATAGGCGGTACCACCGCCTGTAGTCTGACATTGGGCGGTACCATCACCCAGACTAGCGGTACCACTGCCTGACATAGTATCAAAGATTGTGCCATGACGGTTTCACCTATGTTTGGTCATTGTTTGGGCCTTTCTCTTGGACCAACATAGCCCAAACTTGGGCCCAACTATCCCCTAATTGGGTTGGCCCAATTTTAATCCTAATTATATGCTAACTATGAATTTTAAGACATTTACTAAGCTAAACAAAGTCCATAAGTCTAGGTTTCTTCCAGCGAGCTTCCAGCGATCTTCCAACGAACTTCCGATGATTTCTTGGCAATGTTCCAGCAGACTCTCGGCAAGCTCCTAGACTTCACGATGATCTTCTTAGCGAGTTTTAACGAGCTTCTTTGGCAACCTCTTAGACTTCTCGGTCAATTTCGGTAGAACTTCCAACGAATGTCCAGACTTCTGACGAACTCTCAAACTCCCAACGAAATTGCGTTCTTGACTCCGGGACTTCATTTTGCTTTATGCCTTGCTATCATAGTTAATCCTGCATACATAAAAACCTACTTCGATCTAAACAATTATTACAAAGCTTGAATCATGTTGTCTAGTAAGTCATTGGTTCATCGATGCTTCATCCGATTCTTCAGCGCATCATCCTCTCTTGCGGCCTATTGTCCAATCCACCAGTTAACCTCCGCAACTCCGATTTTCTTGGCGTAATTTTCGCTATTCTTGGCCCGATACCTGAACTCATGACCAAAAGCCTTCTGCCGATACGTCAACCGATACTTCGGCTCGACGTCCAATCGTCTGACATGTTTTCCTCCGGCGCAACATGATTCTTCCTGCTTTAATTCTCTCCCTTATCGAAGCATCCTGTGTCACTCAAAACGCTGATTAAATCATAAACACTTATCAATTGGTTTCATCATCAAAATTCGAGATTCAACAATCTCTTCCTTTTTTATAATAACAACCAATTGATGACGGAGTTTAAACAAACTCCCATTATCAATATGCTATGTTGATAGAACTCTTGGATTCAAAAATTCAAGCAACATGTTATCATAAACTTATGCATAACATCATACTTCTCCCCCTTTGTCATCAACAAAATGGAGAAGTTCAACTATCAAGTATTTAGATATACAAGTTCAAATCATTACATAATAAATACAATATTTAGTTTTATCATCATACAAGCTAGCAAAAATTTAGCAAGTGCTACATTGTTAGGACTCTAGCTAGGAGAGTCCTAATTGAGAGGGACATTCATGTAAAACCTACCTAAGCCGACCCCTATTAAAGAGGTGAAGTGGCCGGCTAGGGTTAGGAGGTTATTTCTTAGAGAAGAATAAGGAGTTGTAAAGGAATAGGAGTCTTGAGTAGGAGTCCTATTAGGAGTTGGTTAGAAGTAGGAGTCTTAAGTAGGAGTCCTATTAGGAGTTGGTTAGAAGTAGGAGTCTTAAGTAAGAGTCCTATTAGGAGTTAGGGTTTAGAAGCCCTATAAATAGTCATGTATTCCACCTCTTTTCATAAGCAATAGATGAATCTTTTCTACAACCTTTGAGCAACAACTTGGAGGGAGGAACCCTTATAGAGTTCCAAGGAGGCCGATCCCCTAAAGAGATCAACCCCAAGTTTAGAATCTGCAAGGGTTCTAACACCTGGTATCAGAGCAGCGTTCTTGGCATCTCGCTGCCCTTCCACTGTCATCCATCAGCCCTCCACAACCGCCCAAAGCAATTCTCACAATTGCTTAAAAGATCGTCGCCGAATTCCGCCATCATCTCCACCACCGCGGATCATCCTTTGATCTCCCCGTGAATTGCAACAGGTTCTGGTTTCCTACCTTACTGCTGCTGCAATTTAGTTATCTTTATTCGAAAATCCAAAAAAAAAAACTGTTCCTATATTGCTGCATAAAGCTTTCGTCACAAAGTTTTCATCTCTACGACGAAAGATACATTGCAGAATTCCAACCGCATAGCACCATCTGTTTGATCTTGCTACTGTGTTTTTTCTATCCAAGTTTCTATGAAATTTTTGTGACATCTTTGACACTTCCTAATAGCAGATTTTCCTTTGGTTTTTTCAAAAAATTCTCAATATAAACCATTGATCTTTTACGTCTAATCTGCTATACTTGAAAATCTGCACTGTAAAATTTCAGCCGCATAGCACTATTTGTTTGATCTTGATACTATATTGTTTCTATCCAAATCTCTACAAAATTTTTATGATAGCTTTGACACTTCCTAACAGTAGATTTCCCTTTGGTTTTATTAAAAAATTCTCAATATAAACCACTGATCTTTTACGTCCAATCTGCTATACTTAAAAATCTGTGCTGCAGAAAATTTCAGCGGCATATTGTTGCCTTAACCCATCTATTTGCAATCTTTTTTGAATGAAATTTCTTGTACACTTCATAGATCATCTTGGCTTCCATCTAAGATTGATATATTAAGGAATTCATCTCTAAAAATGATTTTGTGTTGCTGCAAATTTTCATCGTAACCCGCTGAAATTTTTCGACGACATTCTGCTATCGCAACTTGCACCAATTTTCTTGCTGTTATACTGTCGAAATTCTCTTGATTAAATTATACATCCTTGCTGCCATATAATATGTGATTTTGCTATCAATTCCCTCCTCAATTCTCTTAAGTTTTTGGTGTAAATTACGTCGAGAAACCGTTGTTTCTTCGACGATAATTCTACTCTTACAAGACAGCACATACTTGCTGCAACTTCCAGTGATTTCTATCAAACCTTTACTGCCATCTACCACAGATCCAAAACTTTCATCCACAGCCCTAAAACTCTAATAAACCACACCCTCAAACTGCACCCAATACAGCCACAAAACAAGCCTAAATCGTTGCCTACATCCACCGATCCACCAACCCTTTCGACCATCACTTCTCTCAACCTATACATGCCTTTAACCTAACAACAAAAGAGAGATCTTAACATCATAGATTTGGAGGCATATACTATGGCATCTAAGGAGGTAATCAATGCTAAATTCGAAGCCTTGGAGGTGCGAATGGAGAATAAGATTCGGACGCTCTTTACCGAACTCAGATTGGGTCGACCACTAAGCCCGAAAATATCATATCAAGGAGAGAGCTTTGCCCAATCGCACCAGGCCCGAAGAGATGAGTTCCAAGGGAGAAGAGGCTCTATGACTGACCCCCACTATCCATGCATGAGGATAAATTTTCCTAGATGGGAAGAAGGAGACCCGATTGGTTGGATCTCGCGCGCGGAGTGATATTTTCGGTACCACAAAACTGCGGACGCATCTATGGTGAAAATTACAGCTATACATCTTGAAGGGGATGTCATACAGTGGTTTGACTGGTTTGAACACACTTATGGAGTCCTTTTATGGCGATAATTCAAAGAAGGACTGTTGATCCGCTTCAAACCAACGGATTACGAGAATATTGACGAACAACTAGCAAAGATCCGACAAACCTCCACCATTCAGGAGTACTAAGCCAGGTTTGAAAGGTTATCTAATCAAACTCATGATTGGTCTCAAAAACAGCTATTGAGGACCTTCGTTGAGGGTTTGAAGCCGGAGATCCGAGGAGAAGTTAAAGCACGACAACCGTACACGCTTATGGCAGCCATCTCATTCGCACGACATCAAGAGGAGCAACTGAACCATGAAGCTTGGAGGACTAGGGTCGCTCCTCAACTAGCAATATTGAAGCCCTCAGCCCCCCCTACCATCGACCGAGTCCCTACACCAAATAGGTTAACAAGAGAAGAGCTTCGAGAGCGATATACGAAGGGGTTATGTTGGCATTGCGACGAGCCGTGGAGCCGTGAGCATCGCTGTAGTAAAGGGAGACTTCTTATGATTGAACCAATAGAATAAGAGATCATTGAATATCCAGAAGAGAGCCGTGAACATGAAGAAGAAGATGCAGAAAAAGAGCCACAACCGACCGAAGTTACGGTACATGCACTAGCCGGCTACTCAAACCCGCAAACGATGAAAGTTGGAGGCCTTCTCAAACAACAACCGATCACTGTTCTCATCGACATGGGCAGTACTAATAACTTTCTAAACAGTATGGTTGTTGTCCAGATGGCTTTATCTATCGAGAATTGCAGCAGGTTTGACGTTAAGGCCGCCGATGGTTGGATTTTGAAGTATGATCGTAGGCGCCCGCAAGTGAAACTGTTGCTGATCATGAGGCCTTACCAAGAGATAATTGCATATTTCTTCCTTCTCCCTCTTGATGATCATGAGGCCATGCTCAGAATTAAATGGTTGATGACATTAGGTGATATTTCTTGGAATTTTATGCAACTAATTATAAAATTTTATAGTAAGGAGAAACAGGTGATACTGAACGGGAAATGTGGGGGCGACGTAATAACGATTTGCACACAACAAATGGAGAAGGTTTTGCATAAAGCATGCAGCGGCTTTTTGGTACAACTTGAGCAGCAAACTAAGGGAGAGCCAACAACATTTGAAGATCCAAATCTACTTCCTTTGCTTGCTGAATTTTCAGATATATTTGACGAACCGCGCAACCTACCTCTTACCTGTCAGCATAGTCATTGTATAACGATTCTTCCAAGCAAATCTCCAGCAAATACTCAGCCATATCAGTATCCACATCTCCAGAAGGATGAAATAGAAAGGATTGTAAAATAGATGCTCAAAACAGGAGTTATTCGGCCATGTTGCAGCCCTTACTCTTCACCGGTGCTCCTCATACGAAAGAAGGATAGAATATGGCGATTATGTGTTGATTACCGAGCTCTCAATGGCATAACCATCAAGGATAAATACCCTATTCCAGTAGTAAATGAGTTGCTAGATAAAAGGGAGCACAAATCTTCACAAAGCTGGACCTTCGATCCGGGTATCATCAAATACGAGTATACGAAGAAGACATACCGAAAACCACCTTCTGAACACACAACAACCACTATGAATTTTTGCTTTCTTTAAAAGAAGGTGGAATATCTTGGGCATATCATATCAGAGGAAGGTGTGGTAGTAGACCCCTTCAAAATTGGAGCAATGCAAAACTGGCTGACCCCGAGGAACATAAAATTGCTACATAGCTTTCTGGATTTAACAGGCTACTACTGCAAGTTCGTGAAAAACTATGGAGAGATCAGTGCACCACTTACTTCCTTACTGAAAAAAGATGTCTTCCAATGGTCGGACAGAGCCTCCGCTGCCTTCGACAAACTTAAGGCAGCTATGACGACGACGTCGGTGCTAACACTACTAGATTTCAACCGACCCTTCATTATTGAGGCCGACACATCTGGAGTCAGAATTGGAGTCATTCTCATGCAAGATGGTCGACCACTCACATACACTAGCAAGGCATTATCTCCCTCCCATCAAAATAAGTCAACATATGATAAGGAGATTCTCGCCATTGTGCGCGCAGCAACGAGGTGGAGACCCTACTTGATTGGCCGACGATTTCAAATTAAAACCGATCATAAAAGCCTCAAGTACTTTTTGGAGCGAAAGATATCATCCCCTGTGCAGCAAAAATAGGTAACAAAACTTCTTGGATTTGATTATGAAATAACATACAAAAAGGGGAAAGAGAATGTTCTTGCAGATGCGCTTTCGCAGCTACCCGAGCAAGTTGAAGTTTTGGCCGTTTCACTTCCGACCAGTGACTTTTTAAGGATATTAAGATGGAATGGCAGGAAGATTCAGAGACTAGTAAGATTATAAAAAAATTGGAGGAAGCACCAAGCCCCATGGCCCATTACAATTGGGACTCAAAAGAATTATACTATAAGGGACGCATTGTGCTTATGATAAATTATGCTTGCATCTTCACGAGTAGATTTTGGACAAAGTTATTCCATATGCAGGGTACTAAATTGAAAAGGAGTATGGCATATCACCCACAAACCGACGGCCAGACGGAAGTTATAAATAGGTGCTTGGAGATAGCCCAAAGCCACCCACCAAATATGACTACCTAAGGAGAACTTCTAACTCAGCCAAGTGCCATTATTGATCGACGGATCGTGACTCGACAACGACGATCCACTACCGAATTGTTAATACAGTGGGCAAACCTACTAACAGAAGATGCCACTTGGGAGAACTATGATGACTTGAAGATCAAATTCCCAAAATTCATGAATCGTCAGCCTCGAGGACAAGGCTGATTTGAAGAGGGCGGGTTTGTTAGGACTCTAGCTAGGAGAGTCCTAATTGAGAGGGACATTCATGTAAAACCTACCTAAGCCGACCCCTATTAAAGAGGTGAAGTGGCCGGCTAGGGTTAGGAGGTTATTTCTTAGAGAAGAATAAGGAGTTGTAAAGGAATAGGAGTCTTGAGTAGGAGTCCTATTAGGAGTTGGTTAGAAGTAGGAGTCTTGAGTAGGAGTCCTATTAGGAGTTGGTTAGAAGTATGAGTCTTAAGTAAGAGTCCTATTAGGAGTTAGGGTTTAGAAGCCCTATAAATAGTCATGTATTCCACCTCTTTTCATAAGCAATAGATGAATCTTTTCTACAGCCTTTGAGTAGCAACTTGGAGGGAGGAACCCCTATAGAGTTCCAAGAAGACCGATCCCCTAAAGAGATCAACCCCAAGTTTAGAATCTGCAAGGGTTCTAACATATATCATATTAGAACATACAAGCTATCAAGTTTTAGATATGCAAGGTAGTAAGATAGCAAGTTCTACAACATACAAGCTAGGAAAAATTTTTCTTATCATTTTAGAAAGTGTAAGCTAGCAATTTTTCAAAAGCAAATGCAAGATAGCTTTCTTGTTGAAGTATGCAAGCTTGCGATTCTTGCTTCCTTTTGCAATGTGCAAGTTGCAAGTTTTACTTCTTGAGATAGGCAAGATAGCACTTTTGCTTGATATTGCAAGATAGCATTTCTTGCTTTTGAGATGAGCAAGCTAATAAGTTTTGCCTCTCTTTGCGATATGTACGTTTACAATTTTTGCTTCTCTTTAGATGTGCAAACAAGCTAGCAAGTTTTTCTCCTTACAATTTGTGAGTTAGCAAATTTTACAAAGTTGACAAGATTTTTGTTTCTTTTGAGATGAGCAAGCTTTTTGCTTCTTCTTAAAGTATGCAAGCTAGTCAAATTTGCTCCCCCTATGTCATTGTCAAATAGAAGAGAAGAATACAATGTTATAATTCTTTTCCCTTTACAATAATTTTTAAATTATGACAAAGATAAATAACAAAGATGAAAAATCAAGTCATGAATGTCAAAATAATTTTTCATTATGAATATTTCATCATTGCATACATCATTTGTTAGGACCACAGCGGCACTAAGAGGGGGGGGGGGTGAATTAGTGCAGAGGATTAAAAGTTGTAAATTGAAAAACGATTTCGTAAATGCGTAGAGATTTCAATTCGTCAATGACTTGGAGAAATTAGCTTGAGTAAAGTGAGACGATGAAAACCGTAAGCTTGCTTCTATGTAAATAACGATTTTAGAAAAGTAAATATTCACACATTCAAGGAACACACAAATTTAAAGTGGTTTGGTCAAAATGACCTACATCCACTTGCGAAGCCTTCTTCAATGAGGCTCCCAACTTCCACTAGCAAATCACTTTGAAGGGGAAGGACAAATACCCCTCTTACAACCTTTTACAAGTGGTTCACACTCTTATAAATTTTCAAAGAGAAAGAGGGAGGTGAACACTCAAGCTATTGAAAACAAGACTTGCTAAAGACTTTGCTAAGGCTTTTTCTCAATCTCTAACTTCTCAAAGGTTGTGTTCTCTGCTAAGAATTGAGGGATATTTATAGGCCCCAAGTGGATTCAAATTTGGGCTCTAAATTTGAATTACTTTTGGGTTTCCCGATGCTGGCGGTGCCACCGCCTATCAGTGTTTGACAGACAGTGTATTGGCAGTGCCACCGCCGGACCTCTTGGGTCCTGGGCGGTGCCACCACCGGACCTCTCGGGTGCTGGGCAGTGCCATCGCCTAGTCCGGCGATGCCACCGCCTGGACTTTTCATATCATTGGTTGGGCTCCAAACTTGGCCCAAACTAGTCCAAATTCGGGCCCAGTTGGCCCCTAACCAGATTATAGGATTAACTCTTAATCTTAACCCTAATTATATGCAAACTACGAAATTAAGACATAGTCCTAAGCAGGTTTTTAACCGACAACGTCGAGTTTCCTTTTGGTGAGCTTTCCGATGAACTTCCGACGGACTTCCGATACAGCCTCATATTTCTTCTAGCGGACTCCCAACAGGCTCCCGGTCTTGTGGCGAGTTTAGTGATTCTTTGGCAAGTAGCCGAACCTTCTTAGTGATCTCCGCGAACCTCCGACGATCTCTATGGCTGATTTCCGAAAACTTCAGCAAGTCCCCGATTCCTTCTCGGTTGGTTCTAGCAGCACTTCCGACAAATCTTCGGACTTTTGGCGGACTCTCGAACACCCATCGAACTTGACTCCGGTAGACTTGCTTTATGTCTTCAAGCTATCGTAGTTAATCATGTATACTTAACTCAATAATATGGATTAGATCAATTAACCCATCAATTGATTTCATCATCAAAATTCGAGATTCAACAATCTCTCCCTTTTTTATGATGGCAATCAATTGATGACGGAGTTAAACATAACTCCCCCTATCTATATACCATATAATGAGAAGATAAAAACACTTGAATTCAATCTCTTTGAATTCAAGCCTAAACCGATAAGTTCTATCTGTTAAACTTATCGTTATTTTCTATAAGCATTAGCAAATATGAAACTTTATATTTCTCATAATTTCAAGCTATGAAAATTATTTTCAAGTCAAATGATAAAAGACAATTATCATTTCGACAAGAGATATGAACTTTCAACATAAATCTCATGATATAAATGTAAGGCATGATTTCATATGATCATGAGATGAAACGACAACCAATCTAAAAAACTTTCATATTGTGATATTCTCAAAAAGTTTTACGATGCATATAAGACATTTTTATAATGTATATAAGACATTTGCATTACACAATATATTAGCTTTTGCAATTCATATAAGTTATGCTATCACATTTGCGATACATATAAGACATTTGCATTACACAAGCTTTTGCAATTCATATAAGTTATACTATCGATGCATATAAGACATTTGCATTACACAAGCTTTTGTAATTCATATAAGTCATGCTATCGATGCATATAAGACATTTGCATTACATAAGCTTTTGCAATTCATATAAGTCATGCTATCACATTGGCACAAGTCATCAATCTTTTGCTCATTCTTCTCCCCCTTTGTCATCAATAAAAAGGAGATGAGACTTTAAGCGTACAATTTGTGATCATAAAATCATTAGAAAAGGAGTTCAGCATAAAGATCGATCATACAAAATTCATCTCATTAGAAAAATTCAGCATTCATACAAAAAGGAGATGACAAAATGACAAAGCTTTAACTTTGCATTAAGATTAACCATACAAGGATCGCATGTCAAGGTAATAGAATAATAAGGCATATCGATTAATCCTTAGGAGGAAATCCATAGTTCTTATACATGACATCTATCTTTTGATTCATTTGTTGTAGTTCCTTGAGAGATAGAGTTTGATCCAACAAAAATCCCTCTCTTAGGCTTCTAGAGGTTAGAATGAGGGTGAGAGAGGTTTAGAGGGTTCTCATGGGTTGGGGGCGATTCCACCACCGACCCTAACTTATGTACTTATGAGGATTCTCGGGCGGTGCCACCGCCTGGGGACCGAGCGCCCAAGCGGTGCTACCGTCGGTTCTGGCGGTGCCACCGCTAGCATGCCAAAAAAAATTTTTCTTTCCCTCCATTTTGTTTTTTTTTTTATTTTTATTTTTTTATTTTCAGAGGTGTTTAATTCAAGATAGAATAGGGTCTTGGATTGGTCTTTAAGATGTCATTTGGAATCCAAAAACAAAGAAGTCAAATCCACAAAAACCAGAAAGAGGATAAAAAATTTTAAAAAATACATACAATCAATCTCATTCACAAGGACAATTTAACATGCCTAGTTCCCTTCTAATAAAGTCAAATTTATCTTCATTTAAGGCTTTTATAAAAATATCTACTAATTGATACTTTGTATCAATAAACTCTAGAATGACATTATTGTTAAGGACATGATCGCGTATAAAATGATGCCTAATGTCGATATGCTTAGTTCTAGAGTGTTTAATTAGATTTTTGGTAAGACAAATGGCACTTGTATTATCACATTTTATGGGAATGCTCTTCAAGTAAATTTCATAGTCTTCCAAAGTATTCTTCATCCAAAAAACTTGTGCGTAGTATGCACTTGCAGCTATGTATTCGGCTTCCGTTGTAGATAGTGCAAACGAATTTTGTTTCTTGGAAGTCCAAGAAACAAGTGCATGTCCTAAAAATTGGCATGTTCCAGATGTGCTTTTTTTATCTATCCTACATCCGCATAAGCTATTAAATCAAATTTATCAAATTTCGGATACCACAATCCTAAATTGGGAGTTCCTTTAAGATATCTAAAAATTCTTTTAACAATTTTAAGATGAGATAATTTAGGATTAGATTAAAACCTAGCGCAAAGTCCTACACTAAACATGATATCCGGTCTAGTCGCGGTGAGGTAAAGTAGACTACCTATCATTCCCCTATACGTTTTTTTATCAAAGTTTTCATCATTTTCATCCATATCTAATTTAGTGGAGGTACTCATAGGAGTGTTTATCGCTTTTGAACCATCCATGTTAAAATGTTTTAGCAATTCTAATGTATATTTAGATTGATTAAGGAATATACCATCACTAAGTTGTTTAATTTGCAATCCTAAAAAGAAGGTTAATTCACCCATTAGACTCATTTCAAATTCATGACTCATACATTTGGCAAATGATTCACATAGTGATTCATCCGAAGAGCCAAAAATGATATCGTTAACATAAATTTGAACAATAAGAAAATTATTTTTAAAATGTTTGATAAACAATGTAGTATCAACCTTATTTTTTATAAAATTATTTAAAATAAGAAAAGAACTAAGCCTTTCATACTAAAGCTTTAGGAGCTTGTTTTAAGCCATAGAGAGCCTTAGTCAATTTAAATACATGATTAGGTAGAAGATAATTTTTAAATCCAGGAGGTTATTCAACATACACTTCTTCGGAAATAAAACCATTCAAGAAAGCACTTTTGACATCCATTTAAAATAGTTTAAAATCATTACTACTAGCATAGGCAAGGAGCATCCTAATGGCTTCTAATCTTGCCATAGGAGCGACGGTCTCTTCGTAGTCGATACCTTCTTCTTGATTGAAACCTTTGGCCACTAGTATAGCCTTGTTTCTAACCACGATACCGCATTAATCTTGCTTGTTTCTAACGATCCATTTAGTACCAATGATTAAATGGTCACTAGGTCTAGGAACAAGTGTCCATACCTCATTTCTCTCAAATTGGTTCAATTCCTCTTGCATTGCAATAACCCATGAATCATCTTTCAAAGCTTTATCAATTCATTTAGGTTCAATTTGAGAAAGGAAGGCAGCGTTAGCACAAAAATTCTTGAAGGAAGAACAAGTTTGAACCCCTTTTGATGTATCTCCTATTATTAACTCCTTTGGATGAGCATCTACATACTTCCATTCCTTGGGTAAGAAAATTTTGGAAGAAGATACATCCAAGTTGCTATTTTGAGGAGGGGGTTCATTTAAATTCAAATTATCAAAACCAAGATCATCATCAAAATTATTTTTCTTTAACTCAAAAATTTTATTAAAAACTACATGAATAAACTTTTCTATAACTAAGGTTCTTTTGTTAAAAACACGAAAAGCCTTAGAAACGGAAGAGTAACTAAGAAAGATGCCTTCATCGGATTTAGCATCAAATTTTCCTAAGGCATCCTTTTCATTCAAAATAAAGCATTTGCAATCAAAAACTTTAAAATAAGAAATATTTAGTTTTTTGTTATTCCATAATTCATAGGGAGTTTTTGATAGAGATGGTCTTATTAGAACCCTATTGATGACATAGCAAGCCGTATTAATGGCTTCGGCCCAAAAGTACTTAGGTAGTCTATGTTCATTTAACATGGTTCTTGCCATTTCTTGTAAATTTCTATTTTTTCTTTCAACTACCCCATTTTGTTGAGGATTTCTTGGAGTGGAGAAGTTATAGTTATATCCATTGGATTCACAAAAATTTTGGAAGTCACGATTTTGAAATTCGCCACCGTGATCACTCCGAATTGATGAAATCATGAAACCTTTTTCGTTTTGAGTAAGTTTACAAAATTTAGAGAAACATTTGTAACAATCACTTTTGTGAGCCAAGAAATAGGTCCAAGTGTATCTACTATAGTTATCTACAATTACGAAGGCATATTTGCTTCCTCCTAGACTCATTGTGTCAGTTGGTCCAAATAAGTCCAAATAGATCAATTACAATGGTCTCATAGTGCTAATTTGATTTTTTGGTTTGAAACTAGTTTTTATTTGTTTTCCTAGTTAACAAGCATCACACACTTTGTCCTTAACAAACTTCATATTGGGAATCCCTCATACTAACTCTCTAGATGAAATCTTAGATATTAGTTTCATACTTGCATGACATAATCTCCTATGTCAAAGCCAAACATCATCATTTAAAGCAGAAAAGCACATTTCATTACTAAGTTCATCAAGGTTGATGGTGTAGGCATTATTTTGTTTTAAGGCAATCATTGATATATTATTGTTTGGTTTTTCAATAATGCACATATTAGATTCAAATCTAACGATGTAACCTTTATCGCATAATTGACTAATGCTTAAGAGATTATATTTTAATCTATCAATGAGCAACACATCATCAATTGAAAAACTTAATTTACCTATGGTTCCCTTGCCAATGATTTTACCTTTGTTGTTGTCTCCGAAGGTGACGTACCCTTCTTCTTTGCTAGTGAGCATAGAGAAATGAGATAGATCTCCGGTCATATGCCTTGAGCATCCACTATCAAGATACCATCTCTTGCTCCTAGCTTGTGAATTTGTCTACAAAAGAGGATGGTGTTTAGGTACCCATTTGATTTTGGGTGCCTAAAAAATTGATCTACTAATTTTGTCATTCATTATTGAATTATTTATCGTTCCTTTAGGAACCCATATCAACTTATGTGGACTAATTTTCTTAAATGGACATTTGTAAACAACATGTCTGGATTTACAACAAAAGTTACATTTCAAATGAGGTGAAACATGTAATATGGGTCCTTTAATGAAGGTGGTAGGATTTTGGTGAGATCCTCTCACAAAACCAATTTCACTTCTATTTGCGACATGACCCTTGTTTGCAAGGATCATGTCCAAGCCTTTGCTACCGACCTTAAACTTGTTTAAGGTCTCTTTAAGTAGCAAATTCTCATTTTTTATTGCTTCTAAGTGTTCACACTTAGAGCATGGAGGAGTTTGAAGACTATCAAGCTTATTTTGTAGTAAGGCATGCTCTTTCTTTAATATATTGAAATTCTTATTAATAGTTCTACACTCATCAAATAATTCGTGAAAAGCGATAGAAAGTTCATCGAAAGATAAATCTTTATTAATTAAATCACATACCTCTCCTTCTAAAGCCATTAGCGTGAAGTTTGCCTCCTCTTTGTTGCTAGCTTCTTCATTCTCGGAATCACTTAGAGTCATCTCAAGTTGCTTTCAAAGCTTTCTTCTTCTTCGGTTGCTTTTTCTTGGCTTGGGGGCATTCATTTTTGAAGTGCCCCGGCTTCTTGCATTCGTAGCATATTACTTGGTCATTTTTATATTCAAGTTTGTTTTTGGTGTCATTATTAAATTTGTTCTTTCTTATAAATTTTTTAAATTTTCGAGTTAAAAGTGCAATGTCATCGTCACTATCCTCATCACTTGATGTTCCTTTCAAGTGGTCTTCTTGTATTCTAAGTGTCAAATCCTTCCTGTTCTTTGGAAGAGGGTTCTCGAGCTCTTCATGAGCATGGCACGTCATTTCGTAGGTCATTAGAGACCCAATATGTTCTTCGAGAGAAATGTTTTAAGGTCCTTGGCCTCTTAAATAGCCATAACTTTTGGATCCCAACTCTTTAGAAGGGATCTTAAAATTTTAGTTACTAGTTCAAAGTTAGAAAAACTTTTATCAAGAGCTTTGAGTCCATTGATGACATCCGTAAAACGGGTGTATATGTCTCTGATGGACTCACTTGGTTTCATTCAAAAAAGTTCGTAAGAGTGCACAAGAATGTTGATCTTGGATTCTTTCACTCGGCTAGTGCCTTCATGAGTGACCTCAAGAGTTCTCCAAATATTAAAAGCCGAATCACAAATTGAAACGCGATTAAATTCATTCTTGTCCAATGCACAAAACAAGGCATTCATAGCCTTTGCGTTTAAAGCAAAAACCTTCTTCTCCGATTCATCCCATTTGCTCATCGGAAGAGAAGATTTTTGAAATCCATTTTCGATAATAGTCCAAAGCTCGAAATCCATAGAAATGAGGAAGATCCTCATTCGAGTTTTCCAATACGTGTAATCCAACCCATTAAACATAGGCGGACGTGTAATGGAATGACCCTCATGCATGCCAGAGTAAGCCATCTCTCTTGAGTATTAAACCAAATATGAGAGTCAGTCTAGCTCTGATACCAATTGTTAGGATCAGAGCGACACTAAGAGGGGGGGTGAATTAGTGCAGCAGATTAAAACTTGTAAATTGGAAAACGATTTCGTAAATGCGTAGAGATTTCAATTCGTCAATGACTTAGAGAAAGTAGCTCGAGTAAAGAGAGAAGATGAAAACCGTAAGCTTGCTGCTATGTAAATAATGATTTCAGAAAAGTAAATACTCACACATTCAAGGAACACATCAATTTAAAGTGGTTTGGTCAAAATAACATACATCCACTTGCGAAGCCTTCTTCAACGAGGCTTCCAACTTCCACTAGTAAATCACTTTGAAGGGGAAGGACAAATACCCCTCTTACAACCTTTTACAAGTGGTTCATACTCTTACAAATTTTTAAAGAGAAAGAGGGAGGTGAACACTCAAGCTATTAAAAACAAGACTTGCTAAAGACTTTGCTAAGGTTTTTTCTCAATCTCTAACTTCTCAAAGGTTGTGTTCTTTGCTGAGAATTGAGGGGTATTTATAGGCCCCAAGAGGATTCAAATTTGGGCTCCAAATTTGAATTACTTTTGGGTTTCCCGATGCTGGCAGTGCCACCGCTTGTTAGTGTCTAACAGATAGTGTACTAGCGGTGCCACCGCCTAATCCGGCGGTTCCACCGCCAAACCTCTCGAGTGCTGGGCGGTGCCACCGCCTAGTCCGACGGTGCCACCACCCAGTCCGACGGTGCCATCTCCTAGAATTTTTAGATCACTGGTTGGGCTCCAAACTTGGCCCAAACCAGTCCAAATTCGGGCCCAATTGGCCCCTAACCAGATTATAGGATTAACTCTTAATCCTAACCCTAATTACATGCAAACTACGAAATTAAGACATAGTCCTAAGTAGGTTTTTAATCGGCAATGTTGAGTTTCCTTTTGGCGAGCTTTCCGATAAACTTCCGGCGGACTTCCGATACACCCTCGAATTTCTTCCAGCGGACTCCCAATAGGCTCCCGGTCTTGTGGCGAGTTCAGCGAGTCTTTGGCAAGTACCTGAATCTTCTCGGTGATCTCCACGAACCTCCGACGATCTCTCCGGCGGACTTCCGAAAACTTTGGCAAGTCCCTGATTCCTTCTCGGTTGGTTCTAGCAACACTTCCAACGAATCTTCGAACTTTTGGCAGACTCTCGAACACCCATCGAACTTGACTCCGGTAGATTTGCTTTATGTCTTCAAGCTATCGTAGTTAATCCTACACACTTAACTCAATAATATGGATTAGATCAATTAACCCATCAATTGATTTATTCATCAATTGATTTCATAATCAAAATATGAGATTCAACATCATTATCATAAATTAAAGTATTACATGCATAATACCAAATCATCATTTATAATTACATCAATATTCCAATCATTATTTCAATCATCAAAAAAGAAAGATCAAGTCTAAAATTTGAGAAATCAAGATCATAATCCAAAAAATGTATAAGAAGAATTTATGCATTTGGGAGCTCTAATATGTCTAAGTTTATCATTCAAGCTAGCAATTTTGGTTCTCTTGAGATGTTAGCTATTTTCTTTCCCCCTTTTGTCATTGTAAACAAGAAAGAATAAGGGAAGAACATAATTGTGTAAATATTCAAGTCATCACATGGAAGTTTTCAAGAAAATTTTGGTGATGAGATATATTTCACGAATATAAGAAATTATACAAAGAAAAATCATATCATGAAAGATGATATCATGTGAGTACCAAAAGACATGATTCATTTTAACAAATCTCCTCTTAAATAATTAAAAAAAATCTTAGGAGATCAAATAATAAAGGATATTCAAAAGAAATTTTAAGTCATGAATTTCGAAAAAGATACTCTTTAATAAATCGTAAAAAGAAACATAGGAAAAAATTTTCAATTCATGCATAAGAAATCTAAGTTATAAATCTCGAAAAATCAAGATAAAGCTCATTTAAATTAAAATCATCAAATCAAGATCATTTTTAAGAAATTACATAAGATAGATTCATTACTAAGAATCACTTGTTGAAAATTCGAAAAGCTTTAGAGGTATTTTCAAGAAAACATGTATTCTCTCTTTTTGTTTTAATCTAAGTGATTTGATTTCATACAAGCATATCTTTATCTTTTTATGCCAAAAAAAAATATGCATCATCGTTTAAAACGAAAAAGAACTTTCATTATGGCAAAGTTCGATAATCCATAAATCACAAGAATCATCATGCATAATTTTGAAAGACAAACTCATTAAGCATGATCTCAAATCATCATTATATTATTTTATTAAAACATCAAGTATGATTTCATTGAACATAAGGCATCTTCAATCAAAATCAAAAAGCAATACGGAAATCAACATGATTACATATTATTGCTTCTTAAAAACATATATACGATTATTCTTATTAGGTGTACAAGCATTAGATTTATATCTAACATTTTATTATATTTTCATAAAATATAAAATTATCATTAACATTTTCAAAATTAGCTAGAAAAAAAAAAGCATGATCCCTAATTTTTTAGTATTTTTCATTATATTATTAAACATGTAATTTTTAAGAAAAATAATTTTTCTAAACTAAATTAAAAATAACTCATGAAAAAAATTATGTAATTTCGAAATAAATTAAGGGGATTTTGGTTACCTCGTTGTCGAAAGTCGTTAAGGGATAGTTTGTCACCTCACCTTTATTAGTTTGTTCTTCATCTTCGGATGAACTTGATTCGTCCCAAAGTGCTTCCCTCTTTTTACGTTCATAACAAGTAGTTACGTTCTTTTTGTTCTTTAATTTTTTATTTCATAAACTTTATAAATTTCATAGTGAGGAGTTCAAGTTCACCATCACTTGAGCTTATGCTTGAGTGATCTTCAATTGTTCTAAATCTGAAATCCTTCTTGTTCTTTGGAAGGTTGTTCTCAAGTTCGTCGTGTGTCACATTGGTCATTTCGTAGGTCATTAAAGACCCAATTAGTTCTTCGATCAAAAAAATATTTAAAATTTTTTATTCTTGAATAGCCATTACTTTGGAATTCTAATTTCTAGAAAGTGATCGTAAAACTTTACTAACAAGTTCAAAATTCAAAAAAGTTTTACCAAGAGCTTTTAAACCATTGACGATATCCGTAAAACGAGTGTAATGTCTCCAATGATTTTGCTTGGTTTTATATGAAAAAATTTAAAATCATGCATCAAAAGATTTATTTTAGAGTCTTTTACTCTATTCGTGCCTTCGTGCGTGATTTTAAGAGTGTGTCATATATCAAAAACCGTTTCCCACGTAGAAACCTGATTAAACCCAGTTTATCCAAAGCGCAAAATAGAGCATTCATAGCTCTAGCATTTAAGGAAAAAGTTTTCTTCACTAAATCATTTCATTCTTTCATTGGAGTAGAAGACTTTTAAAAATCACTTTCAATAATATTCCATAAATTCAAGTCCAACGAAAGCAAGAAAACTCTCATTCGAGTTTTTCAATATGTGTAGTCTGTCCCATAGAACAAGGGAGGATGAATGAGAGAATGACCCTCATCATCAAAATCCGAGATTCAACAATTCCCATTGCATGGATTGACGAGCAACACTATATATATATATATATATATGTATATATATATATATATATATATATATATATATATATGTATATATATATATGTATGTATGTATGTATGTATGTATGTATGTACGTATGTATCTATATATGTATATATGTATATATATATATATATATATATATATATATATGTATATATATGTACATATATATACATATATATACATATATATACATATATATAAACATATATATGTATATATACATATATGTATATACATATATATGTATATATATATGTATATACATATATATACATATACATATATAACATATATATACATATATATACATATATATATATGCAACAAGCAATATAAAGTGATAAAATATCAAATAATATAATGAGAAAAATAAATACGTATTATGTCACACGTGTTATCACTCATGTAATTAGCTTGTAGGGCACCTATAACTAGTAAGAACAAATGGAATATTCCTCTCATGACACCAAGAGCGGATAATTCTTTATCGACACTTAATAGCTCTCGTAAGGTTGGCTACCACTCCCAATGACCAATTGTGCTAGATTTGGAACCTCTATACCTTTAAGTGTGGTATTAAAGAGTGGAGTACTTATACAAGACATCCTTGGTGTCTTAAGTCTAAGGGCCAGATGTATCACTAGGACGACATAATCGTTGTCTAACAATAAGGCATCATCAACCATCCAGCATTCTATGAACGAATCAATCAGTGAACTCATTCTCTAATGAGCACCTGCATTGGATCCGTAGTGTCCCCACACGAGCAACTATGAGATCAGCTGCATCCATCATATGGATAGGTATATTGCACACTAGTCTGTTCGGTTATCTCGATGTCTCTCTCGAGTAACTTATGACTAGGATTACTTAGGATCTGTGTTTAAAGGTAAATCGATCTAATTATCATGATCTCATCACGATCCAATTTTCGTTGCACAGATCCATGGACATCACAATATATTCATGCAACATGCAATATAAGTGATAAAATACTAAATAATAATAATAAGCAAAAAGATTGCGTGTCAAGTCACACGTATCATCACTCACGCGATTGGCTTGCAAGCACCTATGACTATCAGAAGATAGTAGCATCAACCAATCCCTTGGAAAGAATCGATAAACAATAATTTTAGTCTAGCAATAAGATACATTTTCTATCATACTTAGAAATATGTGAGATCCAATGATGTCGATAAAAGTGGCTTGATTGATGATGGCGTTATAGTGGCTAACCGATGGTTCCATCTACTCAACCTCAGGGTGAGGTATGAACTAATGAGCATTATTTTATGCAAGCTGTCCAAGAAATAGATCATAGAGCTTAAGGAACTATGTGCAACATTTATACTCACAGGAAACTTGGAAAGGGGAAGATAGTTGATGACTTTGAGCAAATGAAATAGATCCTCTGCGATATAAACATGGAATAAAGCTCGTTATATTTGCAACTATTATATTACAAAGGATTATATGACTAATAGATGTACGATGATAATAAATCTTCTTTTTTTTTTAATGTTGGTCATTCTTATGATATAGAGCAATAGGTAAATGGTGACAACAGAAGGTTCAATGCACTCCAACCTCCCGAGCCATACATGTCATAGTCATACTTCCTCAAGAGGCTCCTCAAACATGCGTTGCTCATGATGATCAAGCAATAACCATTACCACATTGATGCACCATTGTTATATAATTCACTAGTATATATATATATATATATATATATATATATATATATATATATATATATATATATATATATATATATATAAAATTTATATTTATTTATTATTTAATTTATCGAATCTCTAAGTTTCAATATGTAACCTAATCTGGCTAGATTCTTTGTATACAATTCAACAACAATAGAAGAATAAAAAATATTGCTATCAACAATAAAAAAAAAGATAAATTCACTATCTAATCCATTTTTTAAACTCTATTCTTATTAAAATTTAACTTTTATATAAAATATCTATTTTTGTCATATAATAAACACAGGTTACTAGTACTCAAAAGAATATGTATATATGGATATATGAAACAGAGAAAGTATACGATATGAATTAGTGTATCATTCAGATATCTAAATGTTTTTTATTAAAATCATAAGAATATGTATGCCATATTCATTTATTATCCTGCAAAACATGTAAATTTCGTGATTATTATATCAACATATATTTCGAATCTGTATGAAATATATGTAAGATTTATTAAAAAAAACTTGAAAGAGAAAGATACGCCACTTTGAATTGCAAATCAACGTAATTATTCTGGACATTCATCCCTTTAGACTAAGACCGTAGTTTAAAAGAACACCAACTCGGTGCAGCTGTGGCAGCAGAGGCTCAACTATTTGGAAGGACCGTTGGCGGCATACGGTGGCCAATACAGATGGAACTCGATCTTGTAGACCACCGTCACGCCTTCCAAGTCCACCGGCGACGACCTCACGTACCCTCCAACGAACATAAAGTCGCCGGTGCCGCCGACGACCGGGTGGTCAGCCGGCTTGATGTTGTGGGTGCCGCCCACGATCGAGATGGAGCCCTGTAGGCCTCTGATCCTGAGAGTGATCTTTGCGAACGACACGCTTCGCAGGCCGTCGAGGCTGGAGGTTATGGAAGCCCCCTCGGCGATGCCTGCGACTCGAGACGACGCGTTCGGCGTGACCGTCATGCCGTCGTTGAAGATGAAGATGGTGCCGAAGGGGGTGGTGGTTTGGCCGACGCCGGCGCCGGCCACGCCGTCGACGACGATGTAGCCGGTCTTGTTTATGGTCTCTTGTTGGAAAAGGGAGAAGTTGAGTGACCTCAGGTGATGGTGGTGTGAGGAGGCCGCTCCAGCTCTGGGGGGAGATAGGAGAGGGAGGAGCAGCAAGAGGGGCAAGTGCAGAAGTTTAGACATGGTGTTGGAGGACTAATGACTTCTTTGGTGATAGTAAGAAAGGGTGGTGATTTGTTCCACCTCCGTCGGCAACCACTTATAACGTGTGTCAATGTGTTGTACTTCCAAAATAGCGGCGATGTGGTGGAGGCAGGTCATTTTGCCGTGTTGTGTTGGTCGATTGGGACTGGCTGAGGGGCCAAGGTTCCCATGACAACACGGGAAGGGCTAACTGCATTCTCACAGACTTTGCTCGATATTTACGTGTCTAAATCATGTTGTAATGACTCTCTCTCTCTCTCTCTCTCTCTCTCTCTCTCTCTCTCTACAATATCTGAATCATGTCAGTAAATGTCTCTCTCTCTCTCTACAGTGTCTGAATCATGTCAGTAAATGACTCTCTCTCACAACCAACGATGGGCATTTTACCTTAAAAAAATTTTGCTGTTGAACTTTTACTCCGAAATTAGTTTTTATTTGGGACGTGTTTGTTTTTCTTAATTTGATGAAAACGCCCTCCATCCATTATTAGTCACCAACCCCGCTCCCATCGTGAGTCACTCGTTGCCTCCTCCCCCATTCCTTCCGTCTTCTCCATCTCCTCTTTTTTCTACTCCTCTCTCCTTCCTATTATTTCTACTCTTCTCCCCTCCCTATTCTTTCCTGTCACCTTTGTACCTTTGTGCAATGTCAGTCATGAGTGAGAGCCTTATCCCCCTCCTTCAGTAAGACTACAGCCACCATGGTTGTCGCTCCCACTTCCTTGCGATCAAAGACTGAGGAGTTCTTTTCCCACATCATCATCTTCCTCGTGATAGATGACAAGAGCCTTTGACTTCACTCATGGGCCTGATGGGGATATAAAGAGGAATAACCTTTGTATATGAACAAATACTAGAAGACCATAATACGCAGCGGAATAAAATGGAAACACAATCAAACAGAACACCAAGATATACGTGGAAAACCCCTTCAATGTGAAGGGTAAAAACCACGGGGTAAACTAGAGATAATCCACTATGAGAATAATAAATATACAAATCTCAATCTCTTGCTCAAAACCCTAGCAACAACCACAAGAGAATAACTGGGATACAAGGATCACGTCACTGCCCACAATATCTAAAACCTCCCCAAGTAATCACAGCAAGAGTCTACTGTAGATTTGATCTAACCTGAGATGAGAACACTACTAGATGATTGAGAATAGTATCTCTGCGTTGTCCTTGTTTTCTTCCCTTTCTTTCTCTTGTTTTTCTGCCTTGTTCTTCTCTCTTTGTTGCTACGAGGATGTCAACGTTGCTGCCCACGTTGCTGCCTTTTTCTGCCTCTTTTCTGTGTCTAAAACATAGCCACCACACCCCCCTAATCTTAATTAGGGTTAGGTTAAGAGGGGGTGTGGGCTGTGGGCTGCCCTAGCCCACATGGGCTGAATATGGGCTATCAGCCCAACAACCTCCCCCTTCAGCCCATAAGGGAGGCTCTCCCATGACTCCTCAATGTGAAGCCATGCCGACCAGCTGTCGGCATATCTCCTGTCTTTCTTTTGGTAAGGTCTTCGTCAACATGTCTGCTCCGTTGTCATCTGTATGAATTTTCTGAAGTTGTAACTGCTTCTCTTCAAATACATTTCGAATCCAGTGGTATCTGACATCTATATGCTTTGATTTGGAATGAAACATTGGGTTCTTACACAAATGGATGGCACTCTGGCTGTCACAATGCACCACATAATTTTTCTGTTTCAGCCCCAATTCTTGTAAGAATTCTTTCATCCATAACATTTCTTTGCATACCTTTGTAGCAACAATATATTCTGCTTCTGTGGTAGAGAGAGCAATACACCTTTGCAACCTGGATTGCTATGACACAGCTCCCCCTGCAAAAGTAAGTACATAACCTGAAGTAGACTTTTTTGTATCTATATCTCTTGCCATATCTGCATCTGTGTAGCCTGTCAACACATGTGGTCCACCTCCAAAGCTTAAACAAACCTTAGAGCTCCCTCTGAGATATCTAAAAATCCACTTCACTGCTGCTCAGTGTTCTTTGCTTGGATTTGCAAGAAATCTACTAGTAACACCCACTGCATATGCGATGTTCGACCTCGTACATACCATTGCATACATTAAACTTCCAACTGCTGAAGCATAAGGAACCTTTTGCATTTTCTCCTTCTCCTCATCACTTGACGGACTATGTTTTGAGCACAACTTGAAGTGACCTGCAAGAGGAGAACCAACTAGTTTTGCGTTGCTCATACTGAATCTTTCCAATACCTTCTCTATGTATTTCTCCTGTGACAACCAAATCTTCTTGTTTTTTCTGTCATGGGAAATCTGCATGCCTAGTATTTACTTTGCTGGCCCCATGTCCTTCATTGCAAAAGACTCACTCAGTTTCTTCTTCAACCTGTCAATTTTAAACATATCTTTCCCAAGAATAAGCATGTCATCAACATAAAGTAAGAGAATAATAAAATCCTCACCAAACCATTTGATGTACACACAATGATCTGAAGCCGTTCTTTTGTATCCATTTTCTGTCATAAATGAATCAAACTTTCTGTACCACTGTCTTGGAGCTTGCTTTAGCCCATACAAGCTTTCTTCAACTTGTAGACAAAATTATCTTTACCTTTGACTTTGAAGCCTTCTGGTTGCTCCATATAAATTTTCTCCTCCAAATCACCATGAAGGAAAGCTGTCTTCACATCTAACTGCTCAACCTCCAAGTCCTGGCTAGCAGCAATACCAAGAGCAACACGAATAGAAGACATTTTAACAACAAGAGAGAAAATCTCTTCAAAGTCAATACCTTTCTTTTGACCAAAGCCTTTCACAACCAATCTAGCTTTGTACTTTGGTTGAGAACAATATTCTTGAGCCTTCAACCTAAAAACCCACTTGTTCTTCAAGGCCTTCATTCCATTTGGTAACAGCACCAAATTATAAGTGTGGTTCTTCTGAAGAGCATCCATCTCTTCCTGCATAGCAACTAACCACTTCTCTTTCTGCTCACTTTCAACTGCTTCCTGGTAACTCTCTGGTTCACCTGCATCAGTAAGCATCACATACTCATATGTAGAGTATCTTCTGGAAGGTTGACGTTGTCTAGAAGATCTTCTCAACTGAGGTTCTGTTGGAACTTGCTTTCCTACTTCTTCTTGCTCAACATGTCCTGCAGATAGATCAACATCAGGCTCTACACTATCTTCCTGCACATCTCCCCCATCACCATGATATACTGGAGGAATAACTGGGTCACAATCTGCTAATCCTTCTGCAGAAGTCTTGGCCTGTGCCTTCTTCTTCAAATCTTCAAAGGTTTGATCCTCAAAGAAGACTACATCTCTGCTTCTGAATACCTTTTGCTTTTCTGGATCCCAAAGCCTGTAACCAAAATGATCATGTGAGTAACCAAGAAAAATACATTCTTTAGACTTACCATCTAGCTTGGACCTCTCATTATCTGGAACATGTGCAAATGCACGACAACCAAACACTCTCAAATGCCTGTAGGAAACATCTTTCCCTGACCATATATGCTCTGTAACATCACCATCTAGGGTTGTACATGGTGATAAGTTGATCACATCAACTGCAGTCCTCAAAGCCTCATCCCAAAACCTTTTGGGTAGCTTGGCCTGTGAAAGCATACATCTGATCTTTTCCATGATGGTGCGGTTCATCCTCTCTGCAATTGCATTATGTTGAGGTGTACCAGGAACTGTCATCTCATGTTGGATCCCATGTGACCTGCAATAGTCATTAAACAATCCCGTATACTCACCACCATTATCTGATCTTATGCATTTCAATTTCCTTTCTGTCTCCCTTTCAACCCTGGCATGAAACTCTTTGAAGACATTAATAACTTGATCTTTAGTCTTCAAAGCATAAGCCCAAACTTTCCTAGAAAAATCATCTATAAAAGTGACAAAATAAAGTGCACCACTTATACCAAGAACATCAACAGATCCACCAAGAGTTTTTGTCCTCAAAGGACCACATACATCTGTATAAACACGGTCTAAGGCATGCATTTTTCTAGACAAAGCAGCACTAGCAAATGAAACTCTATGTTGTTTACCAGCCAAACAATCAATACAAGGGTTCAGATGTATACCTCTGAGATCTGGCAATACCTCTCTCTTGGAAAGAGCTTGCAGCCCCTTCTCGCTCATGTGTCCCAATCGCCTATGCCACAATTCCATACTGAAGTCTTTCTCTGTAGCATTTAACTGCTCACCATAAGCTTTAGCCTGCAACCTGTATAAAGTATGACATTTCTTTCCACTAGCTATAACAAGAGAACCCTTACAGAGCTTCCATTGCCCTCTGTGAAATCTTCTTTCAAACTTTTCATCATCTAGTCTTCCAACTGAAATTAAATTCAGCCTTAAGTCAACCACATGCCTCACATCCTTAAGTACCAACTTGCAGCCAAGGTTGGTCTTTAAATGGATATCACCCATGGCAATGATGTCTGCTGTGCCATAGTTGCCCATCTTGACAACACCAAAGTTTTCAGACTTGTATGTAGCAAAAATCTCCCTCCGTGGTGTAGCATGATAAGAAGCACCTGTGTCAATCACCCACTCAAGATCCTGACACACACAAGAAAAAATATCATCAGAAGGAGATAAAATCAAATAATCACCACCCTGCACTGTAGTTGTAGTATTATCCTTTGACTCTGTAGACTCCACTTTTTTTCCCTTTTTCTTGTTCTTCTTAGGTTGCTTACATTGGTTCTTGTAATGTCCTTTCTCACCATAGTTATAGCAAACAATATCTTTTCTTGATCTTGACTTGCTCCTACCCATACGTGAACTGCTTCTAGACTTTAACCTTCCTCTGTTCTCTGAGATAAGTGACTGTGAATCATTCTGAGATATTGCTGAACTCTTTCTTCTCAACTCCTTATTCAACAAACTGCTTGTTACTTGACTCATAGTGACAATACCATTTGGCGCAGAATTACTAAGGGAAACCACCAGTGTCTCCCAACTTTCTGGTAATGAACTGAGAAGTAACAATGCCTGCAACTCATCATCAAGAGACATTTTCATAGAGGATAACTGGTTAGTAATACTCTGCATTTCATTCAAATGCTCAGCAATAGAAGCACCCTCTCTATATTTTAGGTTCACAAGTTTTCTGATCAAAAAAGCTTTGTTGCCAGCTGTTTTTCTTTCATAGAGACTTTCCAATTTTTTCCAAAGAGAATATGCAGAAATTTCAGTAGAAACATGGTGAAAGACACTATCATCAAGCCATTGTCTAATAAACCCAATTGTTTTTCGATCTAACCTCTTCCACTCATCATCTATCATAGTTGTAGGTTTTGCATTATCCCCTTGCAAAGGTCCATACAAATCTTTGCAATACAAGAGATCTTCCATCTTGGTTTCCATATCATCCAATTATTTCCATTCAAACTAATCATGCGAGAAATATTACTGGCCTCCATGTTCAAATACAAAAATTAAATCACCAAAACCCCGCTCTGATACTAGTTGATTGGGATATAAAGAGGAATAACCTTTGTATATGAACAAATACTAGAAGACCATAATACGCAGCGGAATAAAATGGAAACATAATCAAATATAACACCAAGATATACGTGAAAAACCCCTTCAATGTGAAGGGTAAAAACCACGGGGCAAACTAGAGATAATCCACTATGAGAATAATGAATATACAAATCTCAATCTATTGCCCAAAACCCTAGCAACAACCACAAGAGAATAACTAGGATACAAGGATCACGTCACTGCCCACAATATCTAAAACCTCCCCAAGTAATCACAGCAAGAGTCTACTGTAGATTTAATCTAACCTGAGATGAGAACACTGCTAGATGATTGAGAACAGTATCTCTACGTTGTCCTTGTCTTCTTCCCTTTCTTTCTCTTGTTTTTCTGCCTTGTTCTTCTCTCTTTGTTGCTACGAGGATATCAACGTTGCTGCCCACGTTGCTGCCTTTTTCTGCCTCTTTTCTGCGTCTAAAACATAGCCACCACACCCCCCTAATCTTAATTAGGGTTAGGTTAAGAGGGGGTGTGGGCTGTGGGCTGCCCTAACCCACATGGACTGAATATGGGCTATCAGCCCAACAGGGCCCTCGTTAGAACCGGACAGCAAGGGTGTCAGTAATGAGGGTATCAACGATAAAAGCAACACAATGTGACGAGCAGTGTCGCTCGTGGTTGAAGCACAATGTGGCGATAGATATTTTCATCGTGGTTGAAGCACAATGTGGCGATAGATATTTTCATCAATTTCATCAATTTTCATCAATTTGACAAAGGCGATAACAACCAAGTTGACTGATGGTGGGCAAAAGATATTATCATCAATTTGATTAAAGAAAAACTCAGATAAAAATTAGGATGCACAATTTTTTAAAAGCCCAATAGTAACGGCTGTGCATTTGAAGTCACGAGTTCCAACAACTCTTTTCTGAAATGGTGATGCGCTGGGAGTAAATTTCAAAGTCTACGGACGGTAAGCAAGTGACGATTTCCAAACTTTGAACATTAACTGTAAACTTTGAAAATTACTCTTAGAGCATCTCCAAACTTCTACCAAACTAACTAAAGTCATATCCATTCTTGACATTGCTCATTAACACAGTTCTTGGTAGACGACTTTGAATAAAAATTCTACTCAAGCATTTTCATGCCTTTTCACAATCAAAGAATCTTAGTAAACTTCAAACTTTCACAATAAGAGTAGCTTTGGGTACGTCATTGCTTGACTTTTGCAGCAGGAATGTTTTTAATGCTTGCCAAAGGGATTTGACTGGTCTGGAACATGTTTGTCCAATCCATCCTCAACGGTACTCCTTTGAGCTAAACATGTAACCAATACAACATGAGCAGTGCATTAATAGTGGATGAGGTAACATAAAACAGCAAACAGAAGAGTAGAATGTCAGCTGAGAGTTGGGATGCTACAAAAGTGAAATTTTGTTGAAAGGATATGTAAGCATTACCTTCATTATAAGAAAAGACTTGCATATGTAGCCAAGATTTGATTTTTATCCTCGAGCTCTAAAACAATCATGGAAACGTCTCTGCTTTCTCCCTGGTCTCCATCAATAATATTTGGTATGTATCCTTACCTTTGTACATGCTGAAGATGATCTTGAAATGGTCTTGGCACTATAAAAACTGCTGACCATTATGATTTGTCTATCACAGCAAGAATTCTCAAGGCAAACATTCTCTCCAGCCCAGTGCATATGATTCTCCAAACTTGTTTATATGATCGGGTAATCATCCTTTCCAGCCAAGTACATGCAATTATGCAGAAGTTTAACCATGAAATATATATCTTCAGACTGAGAATGAGAACCATCCCAGGAAACAAACTTGTGAGCCTTTTGATCCACATGCACCAAGCTGTAACCACTGATGACCCTCACCCCCTTTTTCTTCATCAACAACCTTGCTCTTGCCATATCATGGATCGATCCTCCCTTTGCATACATACTTGATGTCAGTAAATATCCTGCCGAATTTGTAGGCTCCAGTTCAAGAATACGAGAAGCAGCATCTTTCCCGACTTCACAATTCCCATAACTTCTGCATGCACTCAGCAGAGCTCCCCAAGCAGCAGGACCAGCCTCTAGTTCTTTGGGCATCTTTTTGATCACCTCCAGTGCGCCTTCAACATCTCCAGCTCTTCCCAACATGTCCACCAAACAAGAGTAGTGCTCTGCACTAGGCTGGAGGAAAGGATCCGCACTCATCCTCTGGAAGATGGAGAGGCCCTCTTCTACTAAACCTCCATGACTACAGGCAGACAACATTGATAGAATGGTCACCTCATTAGGCCTCACATCTTCCACTTCCATCTCATGGAAAACAGCAAGTGCAGCTTGTGCGCATCCATTCATTCCCAATGCCCCTATCATTGCATTCCATGACAAAACATTTCTCTGTGGCATTGCCTGGAACACTTTTCTTGAAGCATTCACATCACCACATTTTGCATACATGTCCAAAACTGCAGTACCAATGGCTAACTCATTCATGAATTCATTCCTCACGACAATACCATGAGCACACTTTGACAGCTTAAGCTCTGCTGCAACAGTGCATGCTTCCAAAACACTCAGCATTGTGATTGGATTAGGCTTCTCTCCTGCCAACCACATCTCCCTGAAGAAGGCAATTGCCTTGTCTGGCTGGCCAATGTGCACAAAGCCTGAAACAACAATACTCCACGAGATCACATTCCTATTCTCCATTCCTTTAAACATTTCCATAGCCAGTTCCATATAGTTGCACTTAGCATAAGCATCCAACAGGTTGTTCAACACCATGTTAGTTGATATCAGTTGCCTCTTAATGACCATGGAATGGATGCACTTGCACCAAACTGCCTGGCCAAGTTTCTTGCATGACTGCAACAGATTCACTAGTGTTACTTCATCAGTCTGAATTCCAGCTTCTTTCATGGAATCAAACAATGCCAATGCTTCCCAATGTTTCTCAGTATGGACTAAGCTGGATATCATGCTGTTCCATGAAACAGTGTTCCTCCTGATCATCGCATCGAAGACTCTATAGGCAGAACTAATATCATGGCATTTTGAATACATATCAATCAAAGAATTTTCAATGAACAGGTCACCTGCAAAACCTCGACGAATCAAGTGACCATGGAACGATCTTCCATGCTCAATGTCCTCGATGACACTGCAGGCTTGAAGAACACCAACTGCAGTTAACCCGTCCATATCAATCATATATTCGTTCGACATTTCTCGAAACAGCTGCAGCGCCACAAAAGCTTTCCCAGTCTGTGCATACCCACCGATCAGCGCGCTCCAAGAAATCACATCTCTCTCGACGGTCTCATAAAAAATCTGCTTTGCAGAATCCATATCTCCAAACTTCGAGTACATAGAGAGCAGTGAGTTCTGAATGGACACATCAGCAACAAACCTGTTCCTCACAACAAGACCGTGCAGGCTTAGACCTTCGTCTACATCATCCAACTTCCAAGAAGCCTGGATTGCAAGCACCAACGAGGCCACATTTGGTTCAAAGTCCAGGATTCGGGCTTGCCTGAACAACCCCAGCCCCGCTTCAAAGTCGCCGCGACTTAAGAACCCATGGACCATCACATTCCATGAAACGGAATCTCTCTGCGGCATTTCATCGAATAACTTGAGCGCCGAGAACGTGGCGCCGCACTTCAAATAAAAACTCATGGCCGTGTTGCAAGTGGAGGTGCACGACAGAAAGCCCGTCTTGACAACATCGGCATGGACCGCGGTGCCCTGCTCCAAGGACCGAAGTTCGGCGCAAGCCTTGAAGACCGGGGGAAACACGGTCGGGTCGAGGTGCATGGACGATTGCTTGATCTCGCGGTACAAGGAAAGAAAAGCTTGGCCCTGGTCTCGGGGCGGTGCGCATCTGTTGTTAGCCAGGGCATCCCAGTTGAGAGTTCTCGGAGAGGAAAGCCGGATTCTGGCGACCGGAACGCGCATCCAAGAACGCAAAGAGAGTGATCGTGCAGAGAAAGAACAAAGGAATCGGAACAAATCAATCGGCTTTCGATTTTGGGGATTCTAATTCGAGGTGGAGACAATGGCTCTATTAATTTTCAAGGTGATATATATATATAACTTCAAATTTAATAAAATATAATTTTACTAAATACAATTACTCAATTACTAATAATATCTTTATTAGATATAGTTCGAGAAATTATTCAAAGGTCCCGAGAATAAGGTATCTTTTGGGTTGTGTAACAGTCCCACTCATATCATATATGTATAATTAAAATAATATGTCACTTTCTAATTCTTTTATTGTTATTAATAAAAACATAGACAATCTAATTTATATAAAAAATGATAGGATTCCATGGTGATATATATATACATAATTATAATTTATAATCAAAATAAAAACACTGACAGCTCATGCTCATTTTCCTACCCAATTACTTGAGTGAGATACTAATATTTTTATCTATAAAATAAGATCTATAATGAGTATTCATATTAGCATTTATAACTTTATTTTGATGAATATTATGTTATATATATAATATTTTAAAATCATCCACAAGTGATATTTAACGATAAACATAATATTCTATAACTTCTTTAGCAAACATAACCTTATAACATAATATATACAAAATAAAGAGGTAAAATTTTATATCAAGATAATTCAAAATATTTATATGCATACGTAGCAAACATAACAAATTCATGGATTTCTACTTTCTGTATCATAACATGTACATGCACTTTGTATTAGGACCAAGTTGGTAGTAAGAGGATCACACTCGAGGGGGGGCGGGGGGGCGGGTGAATTAGTACTTTCGAAAAAATTACATCGATTTGAAATTTTGTACGATGAAAACCGATATCAGAAAAATGTTTGACTTGAAAGCATGTTCGTAAGCGTAGTGAAAGTAATAAGCAAGTAAATCAGTTTGCAATATGAAAATGAAAAGCAAAATAGAAATGCAAACTAGATTTATAGTTGTTCAGTCGTCGTGACCTACATCCACTCTCGATTCCTCTTCACTCGAGGCCACCGGCTTCTACTACCGATCTTCTTTCAGCGAGCAAAAATCAACTATCCTTTTACACTCTTTCTCCTTTTGAAAGTCTCACGAGAGAACCTTTACAACCTCTCTTTTTTAGATATCACTTCTCCCTTTAGAAGAACTTCTAAATACTATGAAGAAGTAACTCTACACTTCAAGAGAGATTACAACCTTTCTTTCTCAAAAGTATTTTTCCCCTTTCTACTCAATTTTGTGCTTCTCTACGCAAGAATAGCTAGGGTATTTATAGACCCCAAATGACTTCAAACTTGGAGTAAAAAAAGGTCTCATCCCGGGTTTTCTGGATCCTGGTGGTACCACCACCTGTGCTGGGCGGTACTATTGGCTGTAACATTGACACTGGGTGGTACCATCGTCCAGTCTAGTGATACCATCGGTTAGTACTCTCTGATACTAGGCGATACCACCGCTTGACACTGTTAGGACCCTTTTTCTGAGCTTTTGAATAATGTTTATTGAGTCAGTTTAGTTCACTTGTTTATTGAGTCTGTTTAGTTCAATTAGAATCGGGTAGAAGTTTATTTAATATTTATTTATTATTAAGAGTCGATGTGAAACTCTATAAATAGTATTATAACCCTTTCTTTTGCAATGAATCAATCAATAAAATATTATTTCAGTTTGTTATGACAAATCCTAGGAGATCGATCCCCTCGAAGCGATCAAAACGACCGATCCCCTCGAAGTGATCAAGGAGGCCGATCCCCTCAATACAATCATTCCCTTTTCTTTCATTTCTTTTACGATAAGATTTTTGGGTCTTATTATTTTGGTATCAAAGCGACGATAAGACTTTAGGGTCTTAACATTTGGTATCAGAGCGGTGATCCTTAGCGTTCTCATTGCAGTGTTGTCATAGCTATAAAAAAAAAAAGAAATTTGTGTGAGGAAGGTGAAGTCGGTAGCCACGAATGCCGATCCTTCTCAATCGAGAAGGAACCTCTGCGTCTTGGTCAGCGACCATGCCCCTTCTCCACCGCCATCGCTACTGCCTAGCTAGCAGCCGCCACCATCGCCGCTGCCCCCTTGCTGCAGAAAAAAAAAGGAGGGGGAGGGGGGGGGGGGGGAGGGGGATAGCAGGGGAAGAAGAAGAAGAAGCCTCAGCCGCCCCTGTCGGACCCCTGCTTCCAGCTAGCCCACCCACCGCCGCTGCTTCCCGGCCGAGGGACCACCACTGCCGCCACTGTTGCCCAGCCAGCAGCCACCGCCGCTGCCCCCACTCAGCTAGTGACGTCTCCTCCTCGGTTCCCCATCTCGCTCGAGCGAGAAGGATTGCCGACGACGTTTCCTAGCCAGCGGATCACCCCATCGCCGCTTATATCGTCGGTGACGCTGCCCTAGTCCACCATCGTGCCGCCCCCCCCCGCTTGGGTCACAGTCACAACCGTCGGTTGCTGTAGCCCCTCCTTGCAGTGGTTGCAGAAATAGAGCTTCCTCTATTGCCGCAGTCGCTCGTTGATCTTATAGCCAGCGGACCACCCCATCTCCGCTTCTACCGTTGGCGACGCTGCCCTAGTCCGCCATCGTGCCGCCCCCCCCTTGGGTCATAGCCGCAGCCACCGGTTGTTGCAGCCCCTCCTTGTAGTGGTTGCAGAAATAGAGCTTCCTCTATTGCCGTAGCCCCTCGTCGATCCCAGCCAGCGGACCACCCCATCGCTGCTTCTACCATCGGCGACGCTGCCCTAGTCTGCCATCGTGCCGTCCCCCCCCCCCTTGGGTCACAACCACAGCCACCGGTTGTCGCAGCCCCTCCTTGCAGCGGTTGCAGAAATAGAGCTTCCTCTGTTGCCGCAGCCCCTCGTCGATTGCAGTCGTGCCTCCTCCAGCACTCCTCTTCCCCTCGATCGTTGTCGCCGCCCAACCGACCCACCACCGCTGCTAGCCACCGTGCGACGATCGCCGCTCGCCTCCTAGCCACCGTTCCCCCTTGCTCTGCATCTTTTGTAATCGAAATATAGCAAGCATAGGCAACTCACCTTGTTGCCCTTGTTTCCAGCCGCATAATAGCCGCACCACAGAAACAGAGCTTCCTCTGTTGCCGTAGCCCCTCGTCGATCGCAGCCACGCCTCCTCCAGCACTCCTCTTCCCCTCGAACGCTGTCGCCGCCTAGCCGACCCACCACTGCTACCAGCCATTGTACGACGACCGCCGCTCGCCTCCCAGCCGCCGCTCCCCCTTGCTCTGCATCTTTTGTAACCGAAACAGAGCAAGCACAAGTAACTCACCTTGCTGCCCTTGTTTCTAGCCGCACCACAGTCGCGGGTCCCCTTGCTGCTGCGAACGCCGACTGATGTCACCGTTGCTGCTACTGCCCAGCCAGTGACGACGCTGCTCGCCGCCCATCCGTGATCCTCATAGCCTCCCCCTTGCTCTAGTGACAGAAACAGGGCAAATCACCGATTGCCCTTGTTACCGCAGTGCCACTATCGATTCCTATTCTCCACTGCAACCTCAACCCTGGCCACTTCAATGTTGCCTCTCTCTTGCTCTGCCTCTGCTACCGCAGCCACCGGATGACATCATCACAGCCTCAACCTGACTATTTAGCGATTGCTCCCGTGAGTCACAACAGTTGCAGTCGTCGCCTTCCAACCCCCGACGCTCTCATCTCACGCAACGACTGAAACACAAGGCAGCACCTCTTCCTCCTCGACAGCTTCGCAGCTACAGTGCAGATGCCCTTGACTAGACATCAGAAATAAGAACTAGAGATTATCGACTTGCAATCGTACGCAATGGTTACCGATAACTCAGTGAAAGCACAAATGGAAGCATTGGAAACAAGAATTGAGAATCGGCTACAAGAAACCCTTCATGATTTCAAAAAGAGCTTGTTAGAGCACTTTAGCAGGTTTCAACAAGATGAGAGCTCAAATTCTATGTTGAATAGATTGGGAGGTACAAGAAAAGGACTCCAGGATGGTGACACACACTACCCATGCATTAGGGTAGAATTTCCACGATGGGAATATGAGGATCCGACTAGTTGGATCTATAAGGCAATTTTTTTTTTTCATTTTCATAGAACCCTAGACGAATCTAAGGTAGAAGTAGCCTCAATCCAGCTCGAGGGATATACACTCCAGTGGTACGATTAGTATGAAACTGTCTACGAAGTTCCTTCATGGGAGAAGTTTAAAAGAGGGCTTCTTATTCGATTTAGCCTATCCGAATATGAGAATATTGATGGCCAACTCGTTAAAATTCGTCAAACTTCTATAGTGTTGGAATATCAGAGTAGGTTTGAAAGATTGTCAAATTAAGCTAGAGATTGGTCGGAATGATAGCTTCTAGATACATTTATTGAAGGGCTTAATCCGGAGATTCGGTGTGAAGTTAAGGCTTGCCAACCCTGCACCATGATAGCTGCAATTTCATTTGCACGCCTGCATAAGGAAAAAATCAGCATGGAATATCGTCGAAATAGAGGTGTCAATAAATAAATGATCAGCAAGCAGCACACCCCATCTAGTCCCAGTCAAAATCCTATCACTTGCATACTAACCCAAGAAGAACTTAAAGAAAGATCAGTGAAGGGTTTGTGCTGCAATTGTGATGAAAAGTGGAGTAAGGAGCACCGATGCAAACAAGGGCAACTTATGCTGATTGAACCAATTGGAGAGGAACCAATTCTAATGATGATATTAGACCTACCATACATACAATGCATGCATTAACCGGCTACTCTAATTTGCAAACTATGGAAGTTAGCGGAACTTTGGAACATCAGCCTATTATAGTCTTGATTGATACTGGACAATGAGACTGTTGACCGATTGACCCACCACATTGAAGACTATGATAGATTCGAAGTAAAGATCATTGATGGACGGATTCTCACTTGTGATAACAAAGGTTCAAAGATAAAATTGATTATACAGGGCCAAAAGCTTCTTACAACGATTACTACACTGAAAGGCCAACTGGTTGCTTACACTATTAAAAAGTGGAGACCATACTTACTTGATCAACGGGTTGTGATGCGTTGCAGATAGTCTATGACTAAAGTGCTAAAAGAGAAGCTCCTCGAGATTGATGCTGCTCAACCTTGAGGACAATGCTAATTTAAAGAGGGAGGAACTATTATGACCCTTTTTCTGAGCTTTTGAATAATGTTTATTGAGTTAGTTTAGTTCAGTTGTTTATTGAATCTATTTAGTTCAATTAGAGTCAGGTAGAAGTTTATTTAATATTTATTTATTATTAAGAGTCCAAGTCCTAATAGACTCTAGGTGGAACTCTATAAATAATGATTTAACCCTTTCTTTTGCAATGAATCAATCAATGAAATATTATTCCAGTTTGTTATGACAAACCCTAGGAGGCCGATCCCCTCGAAACAATCAAGGAGGTCGATCCCCTCGAAGCGATCATTCCCTTTTCTTTGATTTCTTTCACGATAAGACCTTAGGGTCTTATCATACACTATCTTGAAGATTGTGTCTGGGTGGTACCACCGCCTAGTTTGGCAGTACCACCGCTTGACATAGTCTTGAAGACTGTGTTTAAGCAGTACCATTGCCTAGTCTGTCGGTACCACCGTTAGACCCTACTACAGGATACTGAATGAGCCAAACAATATGCCCAATTCAGCCTTGATTCAGGCTTAATGGGCCCCTAATTGAGTTACCATTGTTCCATCCCAAAACTAACTCAATTAGACCTAACTAGGTCGATCTAGACACACACGATTACAAGCATGAATCTTATGTTGTTCGGCATGTCATTGGTTCATTTGATGCTTCATCTGATCCTTTCGACACATTATCCTCTCTTGCGACGTATTACCCAATCGACATATTGACCTCCGTAATATTCGATCTCCTTAGCGTAATGTTTGATCCTTCTAGCCCGATGCCCGAACTTATGGCACGAAGCCTTCTGTCGATACGTCAACCGATCCTCTAACTCGATGTCCAATCTTCTGACATGTTCCACTTCGGCCTAATGCCCAATTCCTTTTGTTAGGATCGGAGCGACACTAAGAGGGGGGGGGGGGGGGGGGGTGAATTAGTGGAGCGGATTAAAACATCGGTTTTGACAAATCTTTCGTACGATAAAAATCGAATTCGGAAGTACTTAACTTGAAAGCATATTCATATAGTTGTGCAGCAAAGATAATGAGGAAATAAAGCACGTAAGAAAGTTTGCAGTAATGTAAATAGCAATAATGAAATGCAAACCAGAGATCATGCCGATTTTAAAGTGGTTCGGTCAAATGACCTACATCCACTTGCGAGGCCCTCTTCGATGAGGCTCCCACCTTCCACTAGCAAATCTCTTGAAAGGGAAGGGCAAATACCCCTCTTATAACTTTTTACAAGCAGTTCACACTCTTACAAATTTTCAGCAAGAAAGAAGGAGGTGAACACTCTAGCAAATTGAAAACAAGACTTGCTAAGACTTTTCTAAGACCTTTCTCTCAATCAATTGCTTCTCAAAAAGTTATAATCTTAGCTGAGATTTGAGGGGTATTTATAGGCCTCAAGAGGATTCAAATTTGGGCTCCAAAATTTGAATTCTCTTTAGTTCCCGATACTGGCGGTGCCACCGCCTGTCAGTGGCGGTGCCACCGCTTGTCAGTGTCTGACACTGACAGTGGACTGGCGGTGCCACCGCCCAGTCTAGCGGTGCCACCGCCAGACCCTTCGGTTCACTAGTTGGGCTTTAAATTTAGCCTAAACCAAGTCTAATTTTGGGCCCAGTTGGCCCCTAACCAGGATATAGGATTATCTTTTAATCCTAATCCTAATTATATGTGAACTACATAACTAAAAACATCCCAAGCAAGTTTTCAACCGCGAACGTCGAGTCTTGTTCCGGCGAGCTCTCCGACGAACTTCTTCCGATGGACTCCCAGCAAGCTCCCGATCTTGTGATGACTTCAACGAGTAGCCAAGCCTTCTCAGTGATCTCCGCGACCCTCCAACGATCTCTTCGGTGAACTTTCGAAAATTCCAACAGGTTCCCGATTTCTTCTCGGTTGGTTCCGGCAACATCTCCGACGATTCTTTGGACTCTCAAACGTCCATCGAACTTGACTCCGATATTCTTGCTTTATGTTTTCTGGTTATCGTAGTTAATCCTGCACACATAACTCAATAATACGGATTATATCAATTAACCCATCAATTGATTTTATCATCAAAATATGAGATTTAACAATCTCCCCCTTTTTTATGATGACAATCAATTGATGACGGAGTTAAACATAACTCCCCCTATCTATATGCCATATTATGAGAAGATGAAAACACTTGAATTCCATCCATTGAATTCAAGCATAAACCGATAAGTTCTAACCGTAGAACTTATCGTTATTCTCATTAAGTTCTAAACCGATAAGTTTTAAATCATCATACATAATTAAATCATTAAATCATCAAGCATTATTTAAATATAAAATATTTTCAAAATCATTTTGTTTCGTCTAGTGAGCTTTGTGAAGTGTGTTGGATCTCCGTTCATAAGCCTTGAGCATCCATAATCAAAAAATCATCTTTGCTCCTAGATTTCAATTTTAGAGATGTCTAAAAGAAGGGTGGGTTTGTTCTAGGTACCCATTTAACTTTGGATCCCTTATGATTAGATCTATCTATCTTGATTTTTGGCATAAGGTCATTTATGGTTCCTTTAGGAACCCAAACCAATTTATGCAAGTCAAATCTTTTAAATGAACATTTATATGTAAAATGATCATGTCTACTATAAAAATTATATTTATTTTCAAGAGAAACATGTAATGTCGGTCCTTTAATAAAAATAATTGACTTTTGTTGAGTGTTACTCACAAAGCCAATTCCTTTCTTACTATGAACATGACTCTTATTCGCAAGAATCATGTTTAAAGATTTGCTACCAATTTTAAATTTTTCTAAAGTTTGTTGTAATAGTAAATTTTCATTTTTGTATGAATTTGACTCTTCACATTTAGTGTAAGAGCTTAACATGCAATTATCATGCTCACTTTTTAAAATTTCAAATTCATTAAAAAGAGAAGCATAATCTTTTTTTAGTAATTTAAAATTTTTGCTAAGTAATTTACATTCATCATATAAATCATTGAATGTATCAAATAATTCATTATAGGGTAAAGACATTTCAGTTAAGTCATTTACCTCGTCGTGTGAGCCATCAAAGAGAAGTTCACCACTTCATCTTCATTGGTTTGCTCCTCGTCTTCAGATGCACTCATTTCATCCCAAGTCACCTTAAGTGTTTTCTTGTTCTTTGATAGCATCTTCTTTTTCATAAACTTTTTAAGTCATCATCACTTGAGCTTTTGCTCGAGTGGTCTTCTATTGCTCGAAGTGTCAAATCCTTCCTATTCTTTGGAAGGTTGTTATCATATCCATCAAGTTCATTATGTGCCTTGCACATTATTTCATAGGTCATCAAAGACCTGATAAGTTCTTTAATTGGAAAGTTATTTAGGTCCTACATATTTATCTTTAGAAAATGTCACTTTCAAAAATATTACATGGCATACTTGACGTCAACAACCTCACTGGTCCAAATTATATGGATTGACTTCACAACTTGAGAATCATTCTTATGGTAGAGAAGATTGCATATGTCCTTGATATAGTGTATTAGGACTCTAGCTAGGAGAGTCCTAATTGAGAGGGACATTCATGTAAAACCTACCTAAGCCGACCCCTATTAAAGAGGTGAAGAGTCCGGTTAGGGTTAGAAGGTTATTTCTTAGAGAAGAATTAGGAGTTGTAAAGGAATAGGAGTCTTGAGTAGGAGTCCTATTAGGAGTTAGGGTTTAGAAGTCCTATAAATAGTATATTTCTCTTCTTTTGAGAGGCAATAGATGAATCTTTTCTACAGCCTTTGAGTAGCAACTTAGAGGGAGGAACCCCTATAGAGTTCTAAGGAGGCCGATCCCCTAAAGAGATCAACCCCAAGTTTAGAATTTGTAAGGGTTCTATCATCTGGTATTAGAGCAGCGTTCTTGGCATCTCGCTGCCCTTCCACAGCCATCATTAACCCTCCACAACTGCCTAAAGCAATTCTCACAATTGCTTAAAAGATCGTCGCCAAATTCCACTATCATCTCCACCACCGCGGATCATTCTTTGATCTCCCCGTGAATTACAATAGGTTCTAGTTTCCTACCTTACTGCTGCTACAATTTAGTTATCCTTATTCGAAAATCTAAAAAAAAAATTATTCTAAAATTGCTGTATAAACTTTTCGTCACAAAGTTTTCATCTCTATGATGAAAGATACATTGTAAAATTTCAACTGCATAGCACAGATTGTTTGATCTTGTTACTATACTTTTTCTATCCAAATCTCTACGAAATTTTTATGACAGTTTTGACACTTCCTAATAGCATATTTTCCTTTGGTTTTTCAAAAAATTCTCAATATAAACTATTGATATTTTACATCTAATCTGCTATACTTGAAAATCTGTATTGTAAAATTTCAGCCGCATAACACTGTTTGTTTAATCTTGATACTACGTTGTTTCTATCCAAATCTCTATAAAATTTTTATGATAGCTTTGACACTTCCTAACAGTAGATTTTCCTTTAGTTTCGTCAAAAAATTCTTAATATAAACCCGTCCAATCTGCTATACTTAAAAATCTATGCTGTAGAAAATTTCAATCGCATATTATTGCCTTAACCCATCTATTTGTAATCTTTTTTGAATAAAATTTCTTATACACTTCATAGATCATCTTGGCTTCTATCTAAGATTAATCTATTGAGGAATTCATCTCTAAAAATAATTTTGTGTTACGGCAAATTTTTATCATAAACCGCTAAAATTTTTCGACGAGAATTCTGCTATCGCAACTTGCACCAATTTTCTTGCTGTTATACTGCCAAAATCTTCTTAATTAAATTAGACATCCTTGCTGTCATATAAACTATGATTTTGCTATTAGTTCCCTCCTCAATTCTCTCAAGTTTTTGGTGAAAATTTCATCGAGAAACTGCTGTTTCTTTGACGACAATTCTGCTCTTACAAGATAGCACATACTTGCTACAACTTCCACTAATTTCTATCAAACCTTTGCTGCCATCTACCACAGATCCAAAACTTTCATCCACAGCCCTAAAACTCTACTAAACCACACCCTCAAACTGCACCCAAAATAGCCACAAAACAAGCCTAAACCATAGCATACATCCACCAATCCACCAACCCTTTCGGCCATCACCTCTCTCAACCTATACATGCCTTTAACCCGACAACAAAAGAGAGATCTTAACATCACAGATTTGGTGGCATATACTATGGCATCTGAGGAGGTAATAAATGCTAAATTCGAAGCCTTCGAGGTGTGAATGGAGGATAAGATTCAGACGCTCTTTACCGAACTCAGATTGGGCCGACCACTAAGCCTGAAGAAATCACATCAAGGAGAGAGCTTTGTCCAATCGTAGTAAGCCCAAATAAATGACTTCTAAGAGAGGGGAAGCTCTATTACTGAACCCAACTATCCACACATGAGAGTGGACTTCCCTAGATGGGAAGAAGGAGTCTCGATTGGTTGGATCTCGCGCACGGAGCGATATTTTCGATACCACAAAACCGCAGATGCATCTATGGTGAAAATTGCAGCTATACATCTTGAAGGGTATGCCATACAGTGGTTTGAATGGTTTGAATACACTTATGGAGTCCTTTCATGGTGACAATTCAAAGAAGGACTGCTGATCCGCTTCGGACCAATCGATTACAAGAACATTGATGGACAACTAGCAAAGATCTGATAAACCTCCACCATTCAAGAGTATCAAACTAGGTTTGAAAGGTTACCTAATCAAACTCATGGTTAGTCTCAAAAACAGCTATTGAGGACCTTCATTAAGGGCTTGAAGCTGGAGATCCGGGAAGAAGTTAAAGCGTGATAACCGTACACGCTTATGGCAGCCATCTCTTTCGCACAACATCAAGAGGAGCGATTGAACCATGAAGCTCGGAAGACTATGGTCACTCCTTAACTAGCAATACTGAAGCATTCAGCCCCCCCTACTATCGATCGAGTCCCTGCACCAAAAAAGTTGACAATAGAAGAGTTTCAGGAGCAATATGCGAAGGGGTTATGATGGTATTGCAACGAGCCGTGGAGCCGTGAGCATCGCTATAGTAAAGGGAGAATTCTTATGATTGAACTAGTAGAAGAAGAAGTCATTAAACATCCAAAAGAGAGACTTGAACATGAAGAAGAAGATGCAAAAGAAGAGCCACAACCGACCGAAGTTACGGTACATGCACTAGTTGGCTACTCAAACCCGCAAACGATAAAAGTTGGAGACCTTCTCAAACAACAACCGATCACTGTTCTCATCGACACAGGCAGTACTAATAACTTCCTAAACAGTAAGGTTGCTGTCCGGATGGCTTTACCTATCAAGAATTGTAGCAAGTTTGACGTTAAGGTCACCGACGGACGGATTTTGAAGTATGATCGTAGGCGCCCGTTGCTGTAGGACCAAGAGATAATTGCATATTTCTTCCTCCTCCCTCTTGATGATCATGAGGCCATGCTCAGAATTAAATGGTTGACAATATTAGATGATATTTCTTGAAATTTTATGTAACTAATTATGAAATTTTATAGTAAGGAGAAACAGGTGATATTGCACGGGAAACGTGGGGGCGATGTAACGACGATTTGCACACAACAAATGGAGAAGGTTTTGCATAAAGCATGCAGTAGCTTTTTGGTACAACTTGAGCAACAAACTAAGGGAGAGCCAATAGAATTTGAAGATCCAAACCTACTTCCTTTGCTTGTTGAATTTTCTGATATATTTGATGAACCGCACAACCTACCTCTTACCCGTCGGCATGATCATTATATAATGATTCTTCCAGGCAAACCTCCAGCAAATACTCGGCCATATCAGTATCTACATCTCCAGAAGGATAAAATAGAAAGGATTGTAAAAGAGATGCTTGAAACATGAGTTATTCGGCCAAGTTGCACTCTCTACTCTTCACCGGTGCTACTTGTATGCAAGAAGGACGCAACATGACGAATATGCGTTGATTATCGAGCTCTCAATGGCATAACCATCAAGGATAAATATCCTATTCTAGTAGTTGATGAATTGCTAGATGAAAGGGAGCACAAATCTTCACAAACCTGGGCCTTCGATCTGGGTATCATCAAATACGAGTGTGTGAAAAAGGCATATCGAAAATTGCCTTTCGAACACACAACGACCACTATAAATTTTTACTTTCTTCAACAAAAAATAGAATATCTTGGGCATATCATATCAGAGAAAGGTGTGATGGGGACCCCTCCAAAATAGAAGCAATGCAGAACTGGCCGACCCCGAGGAACATAAAATTGCTACATGGATTTCTGGGTTTAATAGGTTGCTGCTGTAAGTTCGTGAAAAACTATGAAAATATCAGTGCACCACTTACTTCCTTACTAAAAAAAGATATCTTCCAATGGTCGGACAAAGCCTTCGCTGCCTTCGACAAACTTAAGGAAGCCATGACGACGACGCCGATGCTAGCACTACCAGATTTCAACCGACCCTTCATTATTGAGGCCGACACATCTGGAGTGGGAATTAGAGCCATTCTCATGCAAGATGGTCGACCTCTCACATACACTAGCAAGGTATTGTCTCCCTCCCATCAAAATATGTCAACACATGATAAGGAGATGCTTGCCATTATACACATAGCAACGAGGTGGAGACCCTACTTGATCGGTCGATGATTTCAAAGTAAAACCGACCATAAAAGCCTCAAGTACTTTTTAGAGCAAAAGATATCATCCCTTAAGCAGCAAAAATGGGTAACAAAACTTCTTGGATTTGATTATGAAATAACTTACAAAAGTGGAAAGAGAATGTTGTTGCAGATACACTTTCACAGCTACCCGAGCAAGCTAAATTTTCGGCTGTTTCACTTCCGACCAGGGACATCCTTGAGGATACTAAAATAGAATAGCAGGAAGATTCGGAGACCAGTAAGATCATAAAAAAAATTGGAGGAAGCACCAAGCTCCATGGCTCATTACAATTGGGACTCAAAAAAATTACGCTATAAGGGACGCATTGTGCTTGTGACAAATTCTACTTGCATCTTCACGAGCAGATCAGATTTTTGACAAAGTAATTCCATATGTAGGGTACTAAATTGAAAAGGAGTATGGCATATCACCCACAAACCGATGGCCAGACAGAAGTTGTAAATATGTGCTAGGAGACAGCCCAAAGCCACTCGCCAAATATAACTACCCAAGGAGAACTCCAGACCCAGTCAAGTGCTATTATTGATCGACGGATCGTGACTCGACGCTACTTAAGTGCTAATACACTGGGCGAACCTACCAACAGAAGATGCCACTTGGGAGAACTATGACGACTTGAAGATCAAATTCTCAGAATTCATGAATCATCAGCCTCAAGGACAAGGCTGATTTGAAGAGGGAGGGTCTGTTAGGACTCTAGCTAGGAGAGTCCTAATTGAGAGAGACATTCATATAAAACCTACCTAAGCCAATCCCTATTAAAGAGGTTAAGAGGCCGATTAGGGTTAGGAGGTTGTTTTTTAGAGAAGAATTATGAGTTGTAAATGAATAGGAGTCTTGAGTAGGAGTCATATTAGGAGTTGGTTAGAAGTAGGAGTCTTGAGTAGGAGTCCTATTAGGAGTTAGGGTTTAGAAGCCCTATAAATAGCCATGTATTCCTCCTCTTTTGAGAGGTAATAGATGAATCTTTTCTACAGCCTTTGAGCAATAACTTGGAGAGAGAAACCCCTATAGAGTTCCAAGGAGGCCGATCCCCTAAAGAGTTCAACCCCAAGTTTAGAATATGTAAGGGTTCTATCATAGTGATGCCTACACTCGAGGAAGAGGCAAGTGAGGATGAGATCGCTTGCTAAGTGAAGTATATAGATGATTCTACTCTTATTTAGTATTACATGTTAGGCTCCATAACTCCCGAGTTATAGAGACAGTATGAAAAAATAGATGACAGATCTATTCTCCTACATCTTCATAAATTGTTTGAGGAATAGGGAAGGACTCAACGATATGAGATATCAAAGATTTTCTTCCATGCTAGGATGACTAAGGGGACATCAGTTCAGAACCATGCCCTTAAGATGATTGAGCAGATAGAAAAACCAACATGTCTAGAAATGATCTTAGGGAATAACTTGTGTGTGGATCTTATGCTTCAGTCCCTACTAGATTTCTTTTCTCAATTCATCATGAATTTTAATATGAACAAGTTTGAGATGACTCTCTCTGAGCTCCTCAATAGTTTGAGGGAGGCTAAGAGCACTATTAAAAAGGGCAAGTGTAAGGGTAGACCGGGTAAAACAAAGGTTGCTAAAAAGGATCTAGCAAAGGACAAAAGCTAATGCTTCCACTACGGCAAAGACGAGCACTAGAAGAGGAACTGCAAAGAGTGTTAGGATCGGAGCGGCACTAAGAGGGGGGGATGAATTAGTGCAGCGGCTTAAAACGTTGGTTTCGACAAATCTTTCATACGATAAAAATCGGAATCGGAAGTGCTTAACTTGAAAGTGTATTCGCAAAGTTATGCAGTAAATGTAATGAGGAAATAAAGCAAGTAAGAGGGTTTGCAGTAATGTAAATAGCAGTAATGAAATGCAAACCAGAGATTACGCCGTTTTTAAAGTGGTTCGGTCAAGTGACCTACATCCACTTGCGAGGCTCCTCTTCGATGAGGCTCCCACCTTCCACTAGCAAATCTCTTGAAAGGGAAGGGTAAATACCCCTCTTACAACATTTACAAGCGGTTCACTCTCTTACAGATTTTCAGCAAGAAAGAAGGAGGTGAACACTAGCAAATTGAAAACAAGAAAGGCAAAGACTTTTCTAAGACTTTTCTCTCAATCACTTGCTGCTCAAAAAGTTGTCTTCTCAGCTGAGACTTGAGGGGTATTTATAGGCCTCAAGAGGATTCAAATTTGGGCTCCAAAAAATTTGAATTCTCTTATGTTCCCGATGCTGGCGGTGCCACCGCCCAGCCAAGCGGTGCCACCGCCCAATGCTCGGGTGCTGGACGGTGCAACCGCCTAGCCTAGGAGGTGTCACCGTCCAGCTCTCGGGTGCTGGGCGGTGCAACCGCCCAGCCAGGCGATGCCACCGCTTGGCTCTCCGATTCACTAGTTTAGCTTAATTTTAGCTCAAACCAAATCTGACTTTGGGCCTAGTTGGCCCCTAACCAGGATATAGGATTATCTCTTAATCCTAATCCTAATTACAAGTGAACTACATAACAAAAAAAAAATCCTAAGCAAGTTTTCAACCGCGAACGTCGAGTCTTGTTCCGGCGAGCTTTCCGACGAACTTCTTCCGATGGACTCCCTACAAGCTCCCGATCTTGTGATGACTTTAACGAGTAGCCGAGCTTTCTCGGTGATCTCCGTGAACCTCTGACGATCTCTTCGGCAAACTTCCGAAAATTCCGATAGGTTCCTGATTTCTTCTCGGTTGGTTCCGGCAGCATCTCCGATGATTCTTCCGACTCTTAAACGTCCATCGATCTTGACTCCGGTATTCTTGCTTTGTGTTTTCTGGTTATCGTAGTTAATTCTACACACTTAACTCAATAATATGGATTAGATCAATTAACCCATCAATTGATTTTATCATCAAAATCCGAGATTCAACAATCTCCCCCTTTTTTATGACAATCAATTGATGACGGAGTTAAACATAACTCCCCCTATCTATATGCCATATTATGAGAAGATGAAAACACTTGAATTCCATCCATAGAATTCAAGCATAAATCGATAAGTTCTAACCGTAGAACTTATCGTTATTCTCATTAAGCAATAGTAAATACAAAACTTCGATGAAAATCATTTTCAAGTAGAATGATAAGAGACAATTTTTACTACGATAGGAGATAAAGATTTTCAACATGAATTTCATGATATAAATGTAAGGCAATCTTTCAATATGATCAATCAATCTTGCGATATTCTCAAGGATTTTGCAAGGCATTTTGCAAGGCATATAAGACATTCATATCACACATGCTTTTGAAATTCATATAAGTCATGCTATCAAAATGGTACAAGTCATCACTTTTCTCCCCCTTTGTCATCAACAAAAAAAGGGAATGAGACTTGAAGAATATAACTTGTGATTATAATATCAGGAATTCAGCATTGATCATACGAAAATCCATCATCCAAAATTAAGTATGCTAAAATATTTACGCAGAGTTCACCTAAAGGAAAATTCAGTATTCATCCATTTTATCAAATCTCTTCTTTCTATAAATAACACAAATTGTAGGTGTGCAAGGAAGAGATTGTGATTAAAAAATATCAAGTAGTAACTCCAATAAGTCAATATCATAATTCGAATACAAACTCATTTAAATTTACATCGTCAACTTGAAACTCATAATCAAGCCATCAATTTCGAGATTCATAAAATATCATAAAATCATTAATCTTGATCAGATGGGAGCGATGTTTGACTCAAGATAGGATAAGATAATTTAATATGTCATTTAGAATCGAAAGAGAAGGATCAGATTCATCGAGGAATAGAGAGAGGATGAAAAACTTTACGGAAAATCCATTCAAACAAGTTTATTTTTAGGGACAATTTAACATACCTAATTCCCTTCTAATGAATTCAAATTGGTCTTCGTTCAATGCTTTTGTAAATATTTCTGCTAATTGATGCTTTGTGTCAATGAATTCTAGAACAACATCATTGTTAAGGACATGATTGCGTATGAAATGATGCCTAACGTCGATGTGCTTAGTTCTAGAGTGTTGAATTGGATTTTTAGTAAGACATATGGCACTAGTATTATCACATTTTATGGGAATGTTTTTAAAGTGAATTCCATAGTCTTCTAATGTATTTTTCATCCAAATAACTTGTGTACAACATGCACTTGCAGCAATGTATTCGGCTTCCGCCGTAGATAGTGCAACTGAATTTTGTTTCTTGGAAGTCCAAGAAACAAGTGCATGTCCTAAAAATTGGCATGTTCCAGATGTACTTTTTCTATCTATCCTGCATCCGCCAAAATCGGCATCTGCATAAGCTATTAGATCGAATTTTTCAGATTTTGGATACCATAATCCTAAATTTGGAGTTCCTTTAAGATACCTAAATATTCTTTTAACACTCTTAAGATGAGATAATTTAGGATTAGATCGAAACCTAGCGCAAAGTCCTACACTAAACATAATATCTGGTCTAGTCGCGGTGAGATAGAGTAGACTACCTATCATTCCCCTATATGTTTTTTGATCGAAATTTCCACTATTTTCATCCATATCTAACTTAGTCGCAGTACTCATAGGGGTGTTTATTGCTTTTGAATTATCCATGTTAAATCGTTTTAATAATTCTAATGTATATTTGGATTGGTTAAGAAATATACCATCACTAAGTTGTTTGATTTGTAATCCTAAAAAGAAAGTTAATTCACCCATTAAACTCATTTCAAATTCATGACTCATACATTTGGCAAATGATTCACATAGTGATTCATCCGAAGAGCCAAAAATAATATCATCAACATAAATTTGCACAATAAGAAAATTATTTTTAAAATGTTTAATAAACAATGTAGTATCAACCTTGCCTTTGGTAAAATTATTTAAAATAAGAAAGGAACTAAGCCTTTCATACCAAGCTCTAGGAGCTTGTTTCAAGCCATAGAGAGCTTTAGTCAATTTAAATATTTTCAAATCCGGGAGGTTGTTCGACATATACTTCTTCGGAAATAAAACCATTTAAGAAAGCACTTTTGACATCCATTTGAAATAGTTTAAAATTATTACTACTAGCATAGGCAAGGAGCATCCTTATGGCTTCTAATCGAGCCATGGGAGCGAAGGTTTCTTCGTAATCGATACCTTCTTCTTGGTTGAAACATTTGGCCACTAATATAGCCTTGTTTCTAACCACGATACCATTTTCGTCTTGCTTGTTTCTAAAGATCCATTTAGTACCAATGACTAAATGGTCACTAGGTCTAGGAATAAGCTTCCATACCTTATTCCTCTCAAATTGATTCAATTCCTCTTGCATTGCAATAACCCAAAAATCATCTTTTATGGCCTCGTCAATGCATTTAGGTTCAATTTGAGAAAGGAAGGCGGCATTAGCACAAAAATTCTTGAAAGAGGAACGAGTTTAAACCTCTTTTGATGTATCTCCTATAATTAGCTCTTTTAGATGAGCATCTATATACTTCCATTCCTTGGGTAAGGAAATTTCGGGTGCATCCAAGTTGCTATTTTGAGGAGGAGGTTCATTTAAATTCAAATTATTAAAACCAAGATCATCATCAAAACTATTTTTCTTTAAATTAGAAATTTCATTAAAAACTACATGAATAGACTCTTCTATTACTAACGTTCTTTTGTTAAAAACTCGAAAAGCCTTAGAAACGGAAGAGTAACTAAGAAAAATGCCTTCATCAGATTTAGCATCAAATTTTCCTAAGATATCCCTTTCATTCAAAATAAAGCATTTACAACCGAAAACTTTAAAATAGGAAATATTTGGTTTTTTGTTATTCCACAATTCATAGGGAGTTTTTGATAAGGATGGTCTTATTAGGACTCTATTCATGATGTAGCAAGCTGTATTTACGGCTTCGGCCCAAAAATACTTAGGTAAACTATGTTCATTTAACATAGGTTCTTGTCATTTCTTGTAGGTTTCTATTTTTTCTTTCAACTACTCCATTTTGTTGGGGATTCCTCGGAGTGGAGAAGTTGTGATTTTATCCATTAACTTCACAAAAATTTTGAAAGTCACGGTTTTGAAATTCGCCACCGTGATCACTCCGAATTGATGAAATCATGAAACCTTTTTCGTTTTGAGTGAGTTTACAAAATTTAGAGAAGCACTTGAAGCAATCACTTTTGTGGACTAAGAAATAGGTCCAAGTGTACCTAGTATAGTCATCCACAATTATAAACGCATATTTGCTTCCTCCTAGACTTATTGTATCAATTGGTCCGAATAAGTCCAAATGAATCAATTGTAGTGGTCTAGTGGTGCTAATTTGATTTTTTGGTTTGAAACTAATTTTTATTTGTTTACCTAGTTGACATGCATCACATACTTTGTCCTTAGTAAACTTCATATTTGGAATCCCTCGTACTAATTCTCTAGATGAGATCTTAGATATTAGTTTCATGCTTGCATGGCCTAATCTCCTATGCCAAAGCCAAGCATCATCATTTAGAGCGGAGAAGCACATTTCATTACTTAGTTCATCAAGGTTGATGGTGTAGACATTATTTTGTTTTAATGCAATCATAGTCAAGTTATTGTTTGGTTTTTCGATAATACACATATTTGATTCGAATATAACAATATAACCTTTATCGCATAGTTGACTAATACTCAAGAGATTATGTTTCAATCCATCAACTAATAAAACATCATCAATGGAAAAACTAAATTTGTTACCAATAGTTCCCTTGCCAATGATTTTGCCTTTGTTGTTGTCTCCGAAGGTGACGTACCCTTCTTTGCTAGTGAGCATAGAGAAATGAGATGGATCTCCAGTCATATGTCTTGAGCATCCACTATCGAGATACCATCTCTTGCCCCTAGCTTGTGGGTTTGTCTACAAAAGAGGATGACTTTTAGGTACCCACTAACTTTGTTATTTATTATTGAATCCTTTATAGTTCCTTTAGGAACCCATATTAATTTTTGTGAACTAATTTTCCTAAATGGACATTTGTAGGCAATATGTCCAGATTTGCAACAGAAGTTGCATTTCATATAAGAGGAAACATGTACTGTAGGTCCTTTTATGAAAGTGGTAGGATTTTGATGTAATCCTTTTACAAATCTAATTCCATTTCTATTTGCGACGTGACCCTTGTGTGCAAGGATCATATCTAATCCTTTGCTACCAACCTTAAACTTGTTTAAAGTTTCTTTAAGAAGCAAATATTCATTTTTTATTGCTTCTAAATGCTCACACTTAGAGCATGGAGGAGTTTGAAGACTATCAAACTTATCTTATAGCAAAGCATGCTTTTTCTTTAAGATACTTAACTTCTTGCTAACAATTCTACATTCATCAAATAATTCATGAAAAGCGATAGAGAGTTCTTCAAAAGATAAATCTTCATTAAATAAATCACATACCTCTTCTCTTAAAGCCATTAGCACGTAATGAGCAACTTGCTCGGTGTTGGGCTCCTCTTCTTCGGACGTGCTTGAATCATCCCACGTTGCCTTGAGCGCCTTCTTCTTTGATGTTCTCTTTTTGGCTTGAGGACAATCGTTCTTGTAGTGTCCCGGTTTTTTGCATTCATAGCAAATCACTTGGTCCTTCTTTTGTTCAAATTTATTTTTTGTATTATTTTTAAATTTATTCTTTCTTAAATATTTTTTAAATTTTTGAGTCAAAAGTGCAATGTCATTGTCACTGTCCTCATCACTTGATGTTCCTTTCAAGTGGTCTTCTTGTGATTTGAGTGCCATATCCTTCCTATTCTTTGGAAGGGGGTTCTCGAGCTCGTCATGAGCTTGACATGTCATTTCATAGGTCATTAGAGACCCAATGAGTTCTTCAAGAGGGAAAGGTCTTTGGCCTCTTGAATGGCCATAACTTTTGGATCCCAACTTTTAGGGAGGGATCTTAAGATTTTAGTTACTAGTTCAAAGTTAGTAAAATCTTTACCAAGAGCTTTGAGTCCATTGATGACATCCGTCAACCGGGTGTACATGTCTCCGATGTACTCACTTGGTTTCATTCGGAAAAGTTCATAAGAGTGTACAAGGATGTTGATTTTGGACTCTTTCACTCGGCTAGTGCCTTCATGAGTGACCTCAAGAGTTCTCCAAATATCAAAAGCCGAATCACAAATTGAAACATGATTAAATTCATTTTTGTCTAGTGCATAAAACAAGGCATTCATAGCCTTTGCATTTAAAGCAAAAACCTTCTTCTCCGATTCATTCCATTCGCTCATCGGAAGAGAAGATTTTTGAAATCCGTTTTCAACAATAGTCCAAAGCTCGAAATCCATAGAAATGAGGAAGATCCTCATCCGAGTCTTCCAATAAGTATAATCCGACCCATTAAACAAGGGTGGACGTGTGGTAGAATGACCCTCATGCATGCCGGAGTAAGCCATCTTTCTTGGGTATTAAACCAAATATGAGAGTGAGCCTTGCTCTGATACCAATTGTTAGGATCGGAGCGGCACTAAGAGGGGGGGGGGGTGAATTAGTGCAGCGGCTTAAAATGTTGGTTTCGACAAATCTTTCGTACGATAAAAATCGGAATCGGAAGTGCTTAACTTGAAAGCGTATTCGCAAAGTTGTGCAGTAAATGTAATGAGGAAATAAAGCAAGTAAGAGGGTTTACAGTAATGTAAATAGCAGTAATGAAATGCAAACCAGAGATTACGTCGTTTTCAAAGTGGTTCGGTCAAGTGACCTACATCCACTTGCGAGGCCCCTCTAAGATGAGGCTCCCACCTTTCACTAGTAAATCTCTTGAAAGGGAAGGGTAAATACCCCTCTTACAACTTTTACAAGCGGTTCACTCTCTTACAGATTTTCAGCAAGAAAGAAGGAGGTGAACACTAGCAAATTGAAAACAAGAAAGGCAAAGACTCTTCTAAGACTTTTCTCTCAATCACTTGCTGCTTAAAAAGTTGTGTCTTCTCAGCTGAGATTTGAGGGGTATTTATAGGCCTCAAGAGGATTTAAATTTGGGCTCCAAAAAATTTGAATTCTCTTATGTTCCCGATGCTGGCGGTGCCATCGCCCAGCCAAGCGGTGCCATCGCCCAGCGCTCGGGTGCTGGACGGTGCAATCGTCTAGCCCAGGAGGTGTCACCGCCCAGCTCTCGGGTGCTGGGCGGTGCTACCGCCCAGCCAGGTGGTGCCACCGCTTGGCTCTCCAATTCACTGGTTTGGATTAATTTTAGCCCAAACCAAATCTGACTTTGGGCCCAGTTGGCCCCTAACCAGGATATAGGATTATCTCTTAATCCTAATCCTAATTACAAGTGAACTACATAACAAAAAAAAAATCCTAAGCAAGTTTTCAACCGCGAACGTCGAGTCTTGTTCCGGCGAGCTTTCCGACGAACTTCTTCCGACGGACTCCCTGCAAGCTCCCGATCTTGTGATGACTTTAACGAGTAGCTGAGCCTTCTCGGTGATCTCCGTGAACCTCTAACGATCTCTTCGGCGAACTTCCGAAAATTCCGATAGGTTCCCGATTTCTTCTCGGTTGGTTCCGGCAGCATCTCCGACGATTCTTCGGACTCTTAAACGTCCATCGATCTTGACTCCGGTATTCTTGCTTTGTGTTTTTTTGGTTATCGTAGTTAATCCCGCACACTTAACTCAATAATATGGATTAGATCAATTAACCCATCAATTGATTTTATCATCAAAATCCGAGATTTCAACAAAGAGTACCTTGCAGAGAAGGTGAAACAAAAGCTTAGAGAAGCTTCAAGTATATCCATGATTAGTCTTTATTTGTTATATTCTTATGATAACATATGAGTATTGGATACCGATAGTGCGTACCATATCTGTAATTCATTGTAGGTTCTAATAAGGCCTAGGAGATTGGCCAAAGGCGAGATGGATATTAATATCGATAATAGAGCAAGAGTTGCTACTGCTGTTATTGGCGAGGTCACCTTTGCTTGGTGGAGCGACTATTGTATTGGGTGTTGTGGGTGGGGGGGGTGAATTAGTGGTTTCATAGAAACATCAACGATTTGAAAATCTCATTCGATAAAATCATATTGAAAAAATACTTGACTTGAAAGTATGTTCGTAAGCGTATTGAAAGTAATAAGCAAGTAAATCAGTTTGTAATATAAATGAAAAGCATGAAAGAAATGCAAATTAAGTTTTATAGTGGTTCGGTCGTCGTGACCTATGTCCACTCCTGATTCCTCCTCCGTTGAGGCCACCGACATCCACTAACAGTCTTCCTTCAATGGATGAAGACTAACTACCCTCTTATAACTCTTTTTTCCCTTTAATAGGTTTATGAGATAATCTTTACAACCCACTTATCCCTCTCTTAAACTGAAATCAACACTGAGAGATAGAGGAGGGGAATTCTCATAATATTACAACTATGTTTTCCCCAATTTACGTTCTCAGTATTTACTAAGTAGGGATGAGTGAGGTTTTTATAGGCCCCAAATAGATTAAAATTTAGAGTCAAAATAGTCTCATCTTGGGGTTTTGAGATACTAGCGGTACCACTGCTAGTATTGGGCGGTACTACCCCATCAACGCATCATCCTCTTTTGTAGCCTTTTGCCTAATTAGCACGCTGACCTCCGCAACTTTGATCTCCTTAGTGCAATGTTTGTTCTTTTAAGCCCGATGCCCAAACTCATTGCACAAAGCCTTATGTCTGTTAGGATCAAGAGCACTAAGAGGGGGGGTGGTGAATTAGTGCAGCGAAAAACTTTCGACGATATAAAACGATGTTCGTATGATAAAAACACTTTAGATGAAAAACCGTTTCGAAAAGTTCTTCAACTTAAGATTAAGCGAAGTACAGTTGAAGAAAAGCAATGGAGGTAGTTTGTAGTTAAGATAGAGAGCAGAATGTAAATGCAAACCGAGATTTAGAGTGGTTCGGTCAATCTTGACCTACATCTACTTTTGGCTTCCTCCTCCGATGAGGTTACTGACGTCCACTATAGGCCTTCCTTCAATAGGTGAAGGCCAACTACCCTTTTACAACTTTACTCCTTTTGATGGGCTTAGGAGACAACCCTTATAGATTTTCACTCCTCTCTTGAATGATCAAAACTTAGATGAAAAGAGGGAGAAGAACTTTTGGCCTTTTACAACACTTTTGAGCTCTCAGATTCTTAGAATAAGATCAAGATTTAGGTGCCCTTTCATGCAGGAAAGGGTGGGGTTTATATAGGCCCCAACTAGTTCGAATTTGGAGCTCAAAAATATCATCTCCCGGATTTTCGGGGTCCTGGCGGTACTACCGCCTGACATTGCTCGGAGACTGAGCTCAGGTGGTATCACTGCCTGACAAGGGTGTTACCACTGCTCAGCTTCGCTCGGAGACCGAGCTCAGGTGGTACCACCACCTGACAGGGGCAGTACCACCACTTGGCATTGTTGGGAGACTGAGCTCCTAGGCGGTGCCACCGCTGGCCAGGAATTCTAGGTCCGAATGGGCTGATCCATTCGGCCTAATTTGGGTCTGTCAAGGGCCCAATTGCCTCCAAATTAAGTTAATGGGATCACCTCCTATTCTTTAACTTAATCTACATGCTAACTACAATATTTAAGACATTAATACTGTAACTTACTCCGGTGCGTCAATCGCTTCTTTCGGCGAGTTTCCGGTGAACTTTCGACAAACATCCGACGAACCCTCGGCAATGCTCCCACGGACTTTGGCAAACTCCTAGACTTGCGATGATCCACTTGGTGAGTTTCGACGAGCTTCTTTGGCAAGCTCCTAGACTTCTCGAATTTGTTCCCGCAGAACCTTCGACGACCGTCCGGACTTTTGTCGAACTCTTGAACCCCCAACATTATCATGGTCTTGACTTTGGCGCAACTCCTGCTACATATCTTACTTCCATCATAGTTAATCCTTCACACTTATCTCAACATATGGATTAGATAACAAATGATAATTGACTTCATCATCAAAATCTGAAATTCAACAATCTCCCCCTTTTTGATGATAACAATCAATTGATAACGGAGTTTGTTGAATCTCGGATTTTGATGATAAAACCAATCAATATATGTTTATATTTTAATCTACATTTTGAGTGACGTAAGATGCTTCGATCAGGATGAGACAATTAAAACAAGAAAATCATGTTGGGCCGGAGGAACATGTCAAAAGATTGGACGTCAGGCTGGTGGATCGGTCTACGTATCGGTAGAAGGCTTCGAGCAGTAGATTCGGGCATTGGGCCAAGAAGAGCAGACATTTCACCAAGGATATCAGAGTTACGGAGTCAACTGGTCGATTGGGCAATAGGCCATAGGAGAGGACGATGCGCCGAAGAATCGGACGAAGCGTCGAGGGACCAATGACATGTTGGACAACTTGATTAGATGCTTAGGATTAATTGTCTAGATCGAATTATGTTTTACATATGCAGGATTAACTACGAAAGCATGAAGACATAAAGCAAGTTTACCGGAGTCAAGTTTGATGGGTGTTCGAGAGTCCGCCGAAAGTCCAAAGAATCATCGGAAGTGCTATCAGAACCAACCGAGAAAGAATCGGGGTCTTGTCGAAGTTTTTGGAAGTCTACCGAAAAGATCATTGGAGGTTCGCAGAGATCACTAAGAAGGTTTGGATACTTGCCAAAGACTCGTTGAACTCGCCCAAAAGACCGGGAGCCTGTTGGGAGTCCGCTGGAAGAAATTCAAGGGTGTATCGGAAGTCCACCGGAAAGCTAGCCGGAAGGAAAATCGACGTTGTCAGTTAAAAATTTGTTTAAGGCTATGTCTTAATTTTAGAGTTTGCATATAATTTGGGTTAGGATTAAGGGTTAATCCTATAACCTGGTTAGGGGCTAATTGGGCCCAAGTTTGGACTGGTTTGGGCCAAGTTTGGAGCCCATCCAATGATATGAAAAGTCCAGGCGGTGGCATCGCCGGACTGGGCGGTGGGACCGCCCAGAACTCGAGAGGTTTGGCGGTGGCACCGCTAGTACACTGTCAGTGTTAGACACTGACAGGCGGTGGCACCGCCAGCATTGGGAAACCCAAAAGTAATTCAAATTTGGAGCCCAAATGTGAATCCTCTTGGTGCCTATAAATACCCCTCAATTCTCAATAGAGATAACACCTTTTGAGAAGTTAGAAATTGAGAAAAAGCTTTAGCAAAGTCTTGTTTGTTGAATCTCGTATTTTGATGATAAAACTACTTGATATATGTTTATGATTTAATCTGTATTTTGAGTGACGCAGGATGCTTTGATCAGGATGAGACAATTAAAGCAAGAAAATCATGTTGTGCCGAAGGAACATGTCAGAAGATTGGACGTCGGGCCGGTGGATCGGTCGACGTATCGACAAAAGGCTTCGGGCCATGGACTCGGGCATCGGGCTAAGAAGAGCGAGTATTGTGCCAAGGATATCGGAGTTGCAGAGTCTACTGGCCGATTGGGCAATAGGCTGCAGGAGAGGACGATGCGCCGAAGAATCGGACGAAACGTCGAGGGACCAATGACATGCCGGACAACTTGGTTAATTGCTTAAAATTAATTATCTCGATCGAATTTTTGTTTTAAGTGTGCGGGATTAACTACGATGGAAGAAAGACATGCAGTAGGAGTTGCACCGTAATCAAGACAATGATCACGTTGGGAGTTTGAGAGTTCGACGGAAGTTCGGACAGTCGTCGGAGGTTCTGCGGGAACAAATCCGAGAAGTCCATGAGCTTGCCAAAGAAGCTCATCAGAACTCGCCAAGTGGATCATCGCAAGTCCAGGAGTTTGCCAGAAGTCCGCAGGAGCATCACCGAGGGTTCATCGGATGATCGATGGAAGTTTGCCGGAAGCTCGTCGGAAGAAGCGATTGACGCACCAGAGCAAGTTACAGTAAATGTCTTAGGAAATATCATAGTTAGCACAATGATTAAGTTGGAAATGGGAGGTGATCCCATTAACTTAATCTTGGGGCAATTGGGCCCTTGAAAAACCCAAATTGGGCCGAATGGATCAACTCATTAGGACCCTGATTTCTGCCAGGCGGTTGAACCGCCCAAGCCAAGCGGTGGCACCGCCTGGGCTCAGTCTCCGAGCATGACTGGGCGGTGCAACCGCCCCAGCCAAGAGGTGGCACCGCCTGGTCTCGGTCTCCGAGCTCTGGCTGAGCGGTGCAACCACCTCAGTCAGGTGGTGGCACCGCCTAAGCTCGGTCTTTGAGCTCTGGCAGGAGGTGCAACCGCCCCTGACAGAGGTGGAACCGCCCAGAGGCTCAGTCTTCGAGCTCTGCCAGGCGGTGCAACCGCCAGATCCCAGAATTCCGGGAATTGACAGTTTTGAGCTCCAAATTCAAACTGGGTTGGGGCCTATAAATACCCCACCCATTCAGCACTGAAAGCACACTCAAATACACCGAAATCCTGATCTTATTCTGTGATTCTTAGAGCTCAAAATTGTTGTAAAGGCCAAAAGTTCTTCTCCCTCTTTTCTTCCAAGTTATGATCCTTAAAGAGAGGAGAGAAAATTCTGTAAGGGTTGTCTCCTAAGCCCGTCAAAAGGAGTGAAATTGTAAAAGGGTGGCTGGCCTTCGCCTATTGAAGGAAGAAGGCCTCTAGTTGACGTCGGTGACCTCGCCGGTGGAGGAAGCCAAAAGTGGAGTAGGTCAAGATTGACCGAACCACTCTAAATCTCGGTTTGCATTTACTTGAGCATATTATCTTTACTGCAAACCTCCTTAAAAGCTTACTGCTTTCTACGCATATACGATCGGGTTTCAAGCTTTGCACCTTCCGAATCGGCGTTTAGACGTAAATCAGTTTTATCGTACGATCATCATATTTCGGTTTGCGTTTACATTTTGATTTCTATCATAACTGTAAACTGCTTTTATATCCTTGCTTAAACTGCATCTCGCTTAATCAAATGATTTATGAATCAACATTTAGACGTAAATCAGTTTTTTCATATGAATATCATATTTCAGTTTGCGCCTACTATCTGATTTGAATCATAACTGCAAACTGCATTTATATCTTTGTTGCATCTCGCTTAAACAAAAGTTAAAGTGATTTACGAATCAGCTTTCTTACCGAAATCACTTTTAACGAATGAATGCAGTTTTTGTTTTAATCGTAGAAGGTTTTCCGCTGCACTAATTCACCGCCCCCTCTTAGTGCTCTTGATCCTAACAATTGATATCAGAGCGGGGTTAACTCTCAAACGGATTAAAACCCAAGAGAGATGGCATACGCTGGAAACCAAGAGGGCTTATCGGTTGTTCGTCCACCGTTATTTAAAGGATTGGACTACACTTATTGTAAAACTCGAATGAGAGTTTTCTTGATTTCTATGAATTTGGATTTATGGAATTGTTAGGATCGAGAGCACTAAGAGGGGGGGGTGAATTAGTGCAGAGGAAATTTTACAGCGATTAAAACCGAAAGCTGCGTTCGTTCGATAGAAACTATTATGATGCAAAAGCTGATTCACAGTTTGTATCTAAGTGCAGTTTGCGTCTAAGCGCAGATTGCGTCTAAGCGCAGTTTGCGTCTAAACACAGTTTGCGTCTAAGCGCAGTTTGCGTCTAAACAAAGTTTGCGTCTAAGCGCAGTTTACGTCTAAACGCAGTTTGCGTCTAAACGCAGTTTGCGTCTAAGCACAGTTTACGTCTAAACGCAGTTTGCGTCTAAACGCAGTTTGCGTCTAAACGCAGATGACAGTTTGCAGTTCTAAATGAAATCAAGACGTAAACGTAAACTGCACAGAACCTTGTTCGTAAAAGCGCAGAAGACAGTTTGCAGTTGTAAATGAAATCAAAAGACGTAAACATAAACTGCACAGAACCTTGTTCGTAAAAAAGCGCAGAAGACAGTTTGCTGTTGTAAGTGAAATCAAGACGTAAACGTAAACTGCACAGAACTCATTCGTAAAAGCACAGAGAGACAGTTTGCAGTTTGTAGATGGAATCAAGACGTGAACGTAAACTGCACAGAATTCGTTCGTAAAAGCGTAGAGAGCAGTTTGCAGTTTGTAAATGGAATTAAGACATGAACGTAAACTGCACAGAACTCGTTCGTAAAAGCGCAGAGAGCAGTAGCTATGTAGGAGGTTTGCAGTAATGATAAAGTGCTCAAAATAAACGCAAACCAGAGATTTAGAGTGGTTCGGTCAGTCTTGACCTACTCCACTTTTGGCTTCCTCCATCGATGAGGTTACCTACATCAACTAGAGGCCTTCCTTCAATAGGCGAAGGCCAACCACCCTCTTACAGATTCACTCCTTTTGACGGGCTTAGGAGACAACCTTTACAGATGTTTTCTCTCCTCTCTTCACAACTCAAACTTGAAGAACAGAAGGAGGAGGAAAACTAGCAGTTTTGAGCTCTAAGAACCACTGAAAAGATCAAGATTTCGGGTAAGTTCTTTCTATCTCAGTGCTGAATGGGTGGGGTATTTATAGGCCCCAACCCAATTCAAATTTGGAGCTCAAAACGATCAAATCCCGGAATTCCGGGATCAGGCGGTTGCACCTCCTGACTGGAGAGGTTGCACCGCCTGGCAGAGCTCGAAGACTGAGCCCAGGCGGTGCCACCTCTTGACTGAGGCGGTTGCACCTCTCTACCAGAGCTCGAAGACTGAGCTCAGGCGGTGCCACCTCTCTGTCAGGGAGGTTGCACCGCCCAGTCTTGCTCGAAGACTGAGCTCAGGCGGTGCCACCTCCTGGCTGGGGAGGTTGCACCGCCCAGTCTCGCTGGGAGGCTTAGCCCAGGCGGTGCCACCTCCTGGCCTAGGCGGTTGCACCTCCTGGTGCAATCAGGGTCCGAATGGTTAGTTCCATTCGGCCCAATTTCAGTCTTTCAGGGGCCCAATTGCCCCAAGATTAAGCCAATGGGATCACCTCCCATTTTCCAACTTAATCAATGTGCTAACTATGATTAGATCTAAGACAATTTCTGCAGCTTTGCTTCGGTGCGTCAATCGCTTCTTCCGGCGAGTTTCCGGCGAACTTCCGTCGATCATCCGATGAACCCTTGGTGATGCTCCTGCGGACTTCCGGCAAACTCCTGGACTTTGCGACGATCCACTTGGCGAGTTCCGATGAGCTTCGCTTGGCAAGCTTCTGGACTTCTCGGATCTGTTCTCGCAGAACCTCCGACGACCGTCCGAACTTCCGTCGAACTCTCGAACTCCCAACATGATCATGAACTTGACTCCGGCGCAACTCCTGCTGCTTGTCTTACTTTCATCGTAGTCAATCCTGCACACTCAAAACAAAAACTTCGATCGAGACAATTAATCCTAAGCAATTAACCAAGTTGTCCAGCATGTCATTGGTCCCTCGACGCTTCGTCCGATTCTTCGGCTCATCATCCTTTCCTGCGGCCTATTGCCCAATCGGCCAGTTGGCTCCACAACTCCGATATCCTTGGCACAATACCCGCTCTTCTTGGCACGATGCCCGAGTCCACGGCCCGAAGCCTTCTGTCGATACGTCGACCGATCCACCGGCCCGACGTCCAATCTTCTGACATGTTCCTCCGGCACAACATGATTTTCCTGCTTTAATTGTCTCATCCTGATCGAAGCACCCTGCGTCACTCAAAACGCAGATTAAATCATAAACATATATCAAGTAGTTTCATCATCAAAATACGAGATTCAACAATCTCCCCCTTTTTGATGATGACAACCACTTGATGACGGAGTTAAACTTAACTCCCGGAGTTTAAACAAACTCCCCCTATCAATATGCCATATTGATAGAACCTTGAATTCAAACTGAATTCAAGTCATTGCAATATTCATCATGAATACTTGCAACACGTCAACATGAACATATGCATAAACTTATGCATCACATGTCATGTCATCAACATACTTTCATCAACATACTTCTCCCCCTTTGTCATCAACAAAAAGGAGAAGTATCATAATCAAGTGTTTGTGATATTGGTTCAACTCATTGCATGAAAAACATATTATCAAGTTTTATCATCATGCAGTTTTGAAGCCAAAAAATTTAGCAAATGTTACATCATGCTTAGAATATTCAGGCTATCATGTTTTAGATATGCAAGTTTTACAGCATACAAGATAGCACTTTTAGAACATGCAAGCTAGCAGTTTTGAGATGTTCAAGAAAGCAACTCTTGCTTCTTGAGATATGCAAATTTGTCAAGTTTTGCTAGATGTGCAAGTTAGCATTTTTGCCTCTTGAGATAGGCAAGATAGCACATATGCTTCTTTTGAGATAGCAACTTTTCGCTTCTCTTTAGACTACAAGCTAGCAATTTTTACGATATACAAGTTTCGCAATATACAAGCTAGCAAAAACTTCGAAAGCAAATGCAAGATAACTTTCTTGTGTAGGCTCATGATTATTGCTTCCTATTGTAATGTGCAGGTTGTAAGTCTTGCTTCTTGAGATATTCAAGATAGTGATTTTCAAGAAGACAATTTTTGCTTCTTGAAATAAGCAAGCTAGCAATCAAGTTTTTGCATCTTCTTGACTTGTGCAAGCTAGCTATCTCCCCCTTTGTCATTGTCAAAAAGAAAGGAGGAATACAGTTTTGTAGTTCTTTTTCCTTTTACAACGATTTCAAAATCATGACAAAGGATGAATAATCAAGTTATGAATGTCAAGACAATTTTTCATCATGAATATTTTATCATTGCATGCATCGTTATCATAGGTTGAAGTATTACATGCATAATTTCATATCACCATTCATAATTACATTAATGTTTCAATATAGCAATTTCTTCTCAAAGTGTGTAACTTAGCACGCATAGCATTTTAAATCATGATTTACATCATATGCAACACATCACATCATAATTAGAAAGCACAAGTATTGCATGCATAATTGCACATCATAAATGTTTCATATCATGATGGTATCAATTTTGTCAAATTATATCCTACCATGCATGATCAAAACTTCTCCCCATTTTATCATTGAAAACAAGAAGAAAGTAGGGGGTAGAGCATAAAAGTGTTAAATATTTCAATCATTTCAAGGCATCATAGATCAAGTTATGATTCATGATTCATCATAAAGCAAGTTAGTTTTCAATCATCACATAAGGCATTTAAGGAATTTTTGAAACATAGGAGAATGATTAATTTAAGCATACAATGTTTCAATTCAATTCAAGTCATGAATATCAATGCTTTCATATTGTGAGTATCAATTCATGAATACCACAGGATATTATTTGTGACTTCAATTTTGCAAGATCAAGATTATGATTTAGATAAAACTTATTCAAATCAAATCATTAACTTGAAATTCATAATCAAGTCATTAAAATTAATTTCGAGATTCACAAAATATCATGAAATCATTAATCTCGATTAGATGGGAAAAGCATTTTTTTTAAGAGATTCTTTTCAATCTAATCATGCCTTAGTCTTTATATGCCAAATTAAGATAAGCATGAAGGTTCAAGACAAAAGGCAAAGAAATCTTGTTATTTCTATATTATGAAATATATGATATCAAGGCTCATGATTCATTTGAAAAGATATAGTACAAAGAGCAACTTGAAACATTATTATCAAGATCACATTTTAAAATATTCCAAGTTTTAAGATATTAATATGACACTTCATTGAATTCTAAGAAATCAAAAGACAAGTTGCATTTCATTTGAAGAACTCCTTTTTGATAAGCATAATGAACGATCTTGATTTATAACGAGCTTCATGTTATAATTATCAAGATCATGATTTTAATAATTATTCCCTTTAGCAATGAATCACAAAAGCACTTTATTTTTGCATAAGAAATCTCATTGTATTATGATTTATAAATTCTTTTTCTGCACATGAATCATAGGAGATATGTATGTGAAACAAATCTTTGCAAGCAAAAATACTATCATTCATATTTCAAGATGGAATTTATAAGCAGGGATCATTTCATCAAATCTATTTTACAAAATTATTTTTCATAAGTGTATGAGTAAATCCGATTGTTAGGATACCACTTGTTAAGTGAATCCGAAAATGAAATTAACACTTTCATATATTCAGACATGATTTTTGCTATAGATTTTGAATTTAAATCATGAAGATCAAACAAGCTCATGATCATGAATAACTTAAAATCTCATGCATAAAATTATTAATCATTGTATCATAACCATTTAATATTATTATGCATTACTTTAAATCAAACGTGATTTCATTCAACAATGTTAATCAAACATGATACACATTATTACTTCTTAACCATTATTTCATATTTTCAATCAAAATAATTTTGTTTGTTTATCATAAAATATGTAATATTATCATTTTCGAAATTACTAGCATGATCATAATTTTGTAATATATATATTTTTTTTTAACATGTAATTTTCAAGAAAATTAATTCTAAACTAAAAAAGAAAACTACATCATGAAAGCATCAAGTAATTTCAAAATAAACCAAAGGCATTACCTCAACGTTGTAGGCTGTTAAGGCGTAGTTTGCCGCCTTGCTTTTGTTGATTTTTTCTTCGTCTTCGGAGGAGCTCGATTCATCCCAGTTTTTGTTCTTCTTCTTGCGTTTAAAGCAAGTAGTTCCATTCTTTTTGCTTTTTAATTTTCGTTTCATTTGTAGTTTAAGTTCACCATCACTTGAGCTTATGCTCGAGTGGTCTTCAAATGTTCTATGTCCCAAATCCTTCCTGTTCTTTGGAAGGTTGTTTTGTTCATCATTGTCCTCATCACTTGAGTCATCGCTCAAGTGGCATTCATTTGTCCAGAGTTCCAAATCCTTCCTGTTCTTTGGAAGGTGATTGTATTCAACATGTTCATCATGTGCATTGTGCACCATTTCATATGTCATTAACGAACCAATTAGTTCTTCAAGTGGTAAGTTGTTTAGGTTTTTAGCTTCTTGTATTGCAGTTACTTTTGAATCCCACTTCTTAGAAAGAGAACGCAAAATCTTGTTCACAAGTTCAGAATTAAAAAAACATTTGCTAAGAGCTCTTAAACCATTGACGACATCTGTAAAACGGGTGTACATGTCACCAATGGTTTCGCTTGGCTTCATTTGAAAAAGCTCAAAATCATGCAGTAAAATATTAACTTTCGAGTCTTTGACTCTACTAGTTCCTTCGTGCGTGATTTCAAGAGTGCGCCAAATATCGAAAGCCGTTTCGCACAAAGAAACCCGATTGAACTCATTTTTGTCCAAAGCGCAAAATAAGGCATTCATAGCCTTTGCGTTTAAAGAAACATTCTTCTTCTCTAAATCCGACCATTCGTTCATCGGTTTAGAGGGAAGTTGAAAACCGTTTTCAACGATATTCCATAAATCCATATTTAGAGAAATCAAGAAAACTCTCATTCGAGTTTTCCAATAAGTGTAGTCCAATCCGTTAAAGAACGGTGGAGGAAAGACCGAAAAGCCCTCTTGAAGAGCCATTTCTCTCGGGTGTAAATCCGAAATGAGAAATACCCCTCTCTGATACTAATTGTTAGGATCGAGAGCACTAAGAGGGGGGGGTGAATTAGTGCAGTGGAAATTTTACAGCGATTAAAACCGAAAGCTGCGTTCGTTCGATAGAAACTATTATGATGCAAAAGCTGATTCACAGTTTGTATCTAAGTGCAGTTTGCGTCTAAGCGCAGATTGCGTCTAAGCGCAGATTGCGTCTAAACACAGTTTGCGTCTAAGCGCAGTTTGCATCTAAACACAGTTTGCGTCTAAGCGCAGTTACGTCTAAACGCAGTTTGCATCTAAACACAGTTTGCGTCTAAGCGCAGTTTACATCTAAACGCAGTTTGCGTCTAAACGCAGTTTGCGTCTAAACGCAGATGACAGTTTGCAGTTCTAAATGAAATCAAGACGTAAATGTAAACTGCACAGAACCTTGTTCGTAAAAGCGCAGAAGACAGTTTGCAGTTGTAAATGAAATCAAAAGACGTAAACGTAAACTGCACAGAACCTTGTTCGTAAAAAAGCACAGAAGACAGTTTGCAGTTGTAAGTGAAATCAAGACGTAAACGTAAACTGCACAGAACTCATTCGTAAAAGCGCAGAGAGACAGTTTGCAGTTTGTAGATGGAATCAAGACGTGAACGTAAACTGTACAGAATTCGTTCGTAAAAGCGCAGAGAGCAGTTTGCAGTTTGTAAATGGAATTAAGACATGAACGTAAACTACACAGAACTCGTTCATAAAAGTGCAGAGAGCAGTAGCTATGTAGGAGGTTTGCAGTAATGATAAAGTGCTCAAAATAAACGCAAACCAGAGATTTAGAGTGGTTCGGTAAGTCTTGACCTACTCCACTTTTGGCTTCCTCCACCGATGAGGTTACCTACGTCAACTAGAGGCCTTCCTTCAATAGGCGAAGGCCAACTACCCTCTTACAGATTCACTCCTTTTGACGGGCTTAGGAGACAACCCTTACAGATGTTTTCTCTCCTCTCTTCACAACTCAAACTTGAAGAACAGAAGGAGGAGGAAAACTAGCAGTTTTGAGCTCTAAGAACCACTGAAAAGATCAAGATTTCGGGTAAGTTCTTTCTATCTCAGTGCTGAATGGGTGGGGTATTTATAGGCCCCAACCCAATTCAAATTTGGAGCTCAAAACGATCAAATCCCGGAATTCCGGGATCAGGCGGTTGCACCTCCTGACTGGAGAGGTTGCACCGCCTGGCAGAGCTCGAAGACTGAGCCCAGGCGGTGCCACCTCTTGACTGAGGCGGTTGCACCTCTCTGCCAGAGCTCGAAGACCGAGCTCAGGCGGTGCCACCTCTCTGTCAGGGAGGTTGCACCGCCCAGTCTTGCTCGAAGACTGAGCTCAGGCGGTGCCACCTCCTGGCTGGGGAGGTTGCACCGCCCAGTCTCGCTGGGAGGCTTAGCCCAGGCGGTGCCACCTCCTGGCCTAGGCGGTTGCACCTCCTGGTGCAATCAGGGTCCGAATGGTTAGTTCCATTTGGCCCAATTTCAGTCTTTCAAGGGCCCAATTGCCCCAAGATTAAGCCAATGGGATCACCTCCCATTTTCCAACTTAATCAATGTGCTAACTACGATTAGATCTAAGACAATTTCTGCAGCTTTGCTTCGGTGCGTCAATTGCTTCTTTCGGCGAGTTTCCGGCGAACTTCCGTCGATCATCCGATGAACCCTCGGTGATGCTCCTGCGGACTTCCGGCAAACTCCTGGACTTTGCGACGATCCACTTGGCGAGTTCCAATGAGCTTCGCTTGGCAAGCTTCTGGACTTCTCGGATCTGTTCTCGCAGAACCTCCGACGACCGTCCGAACTTCCGTCGAACTCTCGAACTCCCAACATGATCATGAACTTGACTCCGGCGCAACTCCTACTGCTTGTCTTACTTTCATCGTAGTCAATCCTGCACACTCAAAACAAAAACTTCGATCGAGACAATTAATCCTAAGCAATTAACCAAGTTGTCCAGCATGTCATTGGTCCCTCGACGCTTCGTCCGATTCTTCGGCTCATCATCCTTTCCTGCGGCCTATTGCCCAATCGGCCAGTTGGCTCCGCAACTCCGATATCCTTGGCACAATACCCGCTCTTCTTGGCACGATGCCCGAGTCCACGGCCCGAAGCCTTCTGTCGATACGTCGACCGATCCACCGGCCCGACGTCCAATCTTCTAGCATGTTCCTCCGGCACAACATGATTTTCCTGCTTTAATTGTCTCATCCTGATCGAAGCACCCTGCGTCACTCAAAACGCAGATTAAATCATAAACATATATCAAGTAGTTTCATCATCAAAATACGAGATTCAACAGGAATATCATTGAAAACGGTTTTCAACTTCCCTCTAAACCGATGAACGAATGGTCGGATTTGGAGAAGAAGTATTTTTCTTTAAACGCAAAGGCTATGAATGCCTTATTTTGCGCTTTGGACAAAATGAGTTCAATCAGATTTCTTTGTGCGAAACGGCTTTTGACATTTGGCGAACACTTGAAATCACGCACGAGGGAATTAGTACAGTCAAAGACTCGAAAGTTAACATTTTATTGCATGATTTTGAGCTTTTTTGAATGCAACCAAGCGAGACTATAGGCGACATGTACACCCGTTTCACGGATGTCGTCAATAGTTTAAGAGCTCTTGGAAAATGTTTTTCGGATTTTGAACTCGTAAACAAGATTTTGCGTTCTCTTTCTAAGAAGTGGGATTCAAAAGTAACTGCAATACAAGAAGCTAAAAACCTAAACAACTTACCACTTGAAGAACTAATTGGTTCGTTGATGACATATGAAATGGTGCACAATGCACATGATGAACATGATGAACAAAATCACCTTCCAAAGAACAGGAAGGATTTGGAACTCCGGACAAATGAATACCACTTGAGCGATGACTCAAGTGATGAGGACAATGATGAACTTGAACTTCGAACACTAAATCTTAATAAGTTTATTAAATAAAAATCTAAAATAAACAATAAACTTGAACGAAGGAAGAGGCCAAAGAAGAAGAATACAAAGTGGGATGAATCGAGCTCCTCCGAAGACGAGGAGAAAATCAAGAAAGGCGAGGTGGCAAACTATGCCTTAATCGCTTTCAATGATGAGGTAATCGAAATCCCCCTAATTTATTTTGAAATTACTTGATGCTTTCATGATGTATTTTCCTTTTTAGTTTAGAATTAATTTTCTTAAAAATTACATGTTAAAAAAAAAAAATTATGATCATGCTAAGTAATTTCGAAAATGATAATATTACATATTTTATGATAAACAAATAAAATGATCTTGATTGAAAATATGAAATCATGGTTAAGAAGTAATAATGTGTATTACGTTGATTTCCTTTGTTATTTCTCGATTTTGATTAAAAAAAATCATGTTTGATTTGAAGAAATGCATAATGATGAAATTAAATATTTTGATTAATAATTTTATGCATGAGACTTTAAGCTATACATGATGATAAGCATGTGTTATTTTCATGAGTGTATTTAAAAAACTATGGCAAAAATGTGCTCGAATGCATGAAAGTGTTAATTTTATTTTCGGATTCGCTTACCAATTGGTATCATAACAATCGGATTTTCTCATACACTTATTATATGAAAAATATTTTTCTAAAATGGATTTGATGAAATGATTCCTGCTTATAAATTCCATCTTGAAATATGGATGATAGTGTTTTTACTTGCAAAGATTTGTTTCACATACATATCTCCTATGATTCATGTGTAGAGAAAGAATTTATAAATCATAATACAATGAGATTTCTTATTTAAAAATAAAGAGCTTTTGTGATTCTTTGCTAAAGAAAATAATTATTAAAATCATGATCTTGATAATTATAACATGAAGTTCTTTATAGATCAAGATCGTTCATTATGCTCCCTACATTTATCAAAAAAGAATTCTTCAAATGAAGTGTAACTTGTCTTTTGATTTCTCAGAATTCAATGAAGTGTCATATTGATATTACTTGGAATAATTTAAAATGTGATCTTGATAAGAATGTTTCAAGTTGCTCTTTGTGCTATATCTTTTCAAATGAATCATGAGCCTTGATATCATATATTTCATAATATAGAAATAACAAGATTTCTTTGCATTGTTGTCTTGTATGCTTCATGTGATAATATGAATACATGAAACACTTATGATATGATTTTTATGCAATTCCTTGTATTCATGAAATGTTTATCTCATCACCTAATAATTCTTCTTGAAATTCCTTATGTGATGATAAGAATACATGAAATATTCATTAATTTGTTTTGATGTATACAAATAAGAAGTTTCGATCATGTATGGTAGGATGTAATTTGACAAATTTGGTATCATCATGTTGCAAAATAAATGATGATTAGGAATCATGCATTAATGATGATTGTATATTTTATGATTTGGCATGATGCATGCAATGATGAAATATTCATGAATTTGAAATGATGCATGCAATACTTATGACAATGATGTACATGATGTATTGCATATGATATGTATCATGAATGCTTTAAATGATGAATGTTTGGTATCATGATCAATATGTTGATAAATGCTTAAAAATTTTAATGTTTGAGTATCATGTATGATATACCCATTAATGATGATTGATTTATTTTTTGGTATCGTGCATGAAAAATAAGGTTTTTGAAATTGTGTATGTTTTAATTTGAATATATAATGATGCACAAATAAAATTGATACTTACCTTTGTCATAATCTGAAAATTAAAAAAAAAAAAAGAGGGGGCGGGGGGGGTCTTCCCTTCTTTTTGACAATGACAAAGGGGGAGCAAGAATTTCTAGCGTGGATATCATGAAAAGAGGCAAACTAGCTAGTTTTCACAATTCAAGATGAAAGCAAAGATGACACTTCTCAAAAGAGAAGAAAGAGCTTGTTATCTTGAACATCACAAGCTTGCCAAACAAAAATTGCAAAAGTGCTATCTTGCCTATCTCAAGAAGCAAAACTTGCAACTTGAATATTGCAATAGGAAGCAAGAATCATAAGCTTACACAAGAAAGCTATCTTGCATTTGCTTTCGAAATTTTTGCTAGCTTGTATGTAGTAAAACTTGCATATCGTAAAAATTGCTAGCTTGTAGTATACAGAGAAGCAAATAGTTGCTATCTCAAGAAAATTAAACATGCTAAACTTACACCTTGCAATGAAAGCAAAATTGCGAGCTCAAACATTGCAAAGGAAGCAAAAATTTGCTAGCTTGCAACTTGCATATTTCAAGAAGCAAGAGTTGCCTTCTTGAACATCTCTAAATTGCTAGCTTGCAAGTTCTAAAATGTTGTAACATTGCTAGCTTGCATGTTCTAAAAGTGCTATCTTGTATGCTGTAAAACTTGCATATCTAAAACTTGATAGCTTGAATGTTCTAAGCATGATGTAACATTTGCTAAATTTTCTGGCTTCAAAACTGCATGATGATAAAACTTGATATTATGTTTTTCATGCGATAAGTTAAACTAATATTTCAAACACAAGAATAGTTGGACTTCTCCTTTTTGTTGATGACAAAGGGGGAGAAGTATGATGTTATGCATAAGTTTATGCATAAGTTCATGATGACATGTTGCAAGTATTCATGATGAATATTGCAATGACTTGAATTCAGTTTGAATTCAAGGTTCTATCAATATGGCATATTGATAGGGGGAGTTTGTTTAAACTCCGGGAGTTAAGTTTAACTCCGTCATCAAGTGGTTGTCATCATCAAAAAGGGGGAGATTGTTGAATCTCGTATTTTGATGATGAAACTACTTGATATATGTTTATGATTTAATCTACGTTTTAAGTGACGCAGGATGCTTTGATTAGGATGAGACAATTAAAGTAGGAAAATCATGTTGTGCCGGAGGAACATGTCAGAAGATTGGACGTCGGGCCGGTGGATCGGTCGACGTATCGATAGAAGGCTTCGGGCCATGGACTCGGGCATCGGGCCAAAAAGAGCGGGTATTGTGCTAAGGATATCAGAGTTGCGGAGTCAACTGGCCGATTGGGTAATAGGTTGCAGGAGAGGACGATGCGCCGAAGAATCGAACGAAGCGTCGAGGGACCAATGACATGCCAGACAACTTGGTTAATTGCTTAGGATTAATTGTCTCGATCGAAGTTTTGTTTTAAGTGTGCAGGATTAACTACGATGGAAGAAAGACATGCAGCAGGAGTTACGCCGGAGTCAAGACAATGATCATGTTGGGAGTTCAAGAGTTTGACGGAAGTTCGGACATGCAGCAGAAGTTACGCCGGAGTCAAGACAATGATCACGCCGGAGTCTAGTTGACGTCGGTGACCTCGTCGGTGGAGGAAGCCAAAAGTGGAGTAGGTCAAGATTGACCGAACCACTCTAACTCTTGGTTTGCATTTACTTTGAGCATATTATATCTTTACTGCAAACCTCCTCAAAAGCTCACTGCTTTCTGCGCATATACGATCTGGTTTCAAGCTTTGCACCTTCTGAATCGGCGTTTAGACGTAAATCAGTTTTATCGTACGATCATCATATTTTGGTTTGTGTTTACGTTTTGATTTCTATCATAACTGCAAACTACCATTATATCCTTGCTTAAACTGCATCTCGCTTAATCAAGTGATTTACGAATCAGCATTTAGACGTAAATCAATTTTTTCGTACGAATATCATATTTCAGTTTGCGCCTACTATCTAATTTGAATCATAACTGCAAACTGCATTTATATCTTTGCTGCATCTCGCTTAAACAAAAGTTAAAGTGATTTACGAATCAGCTTTCTTACCGAAATCACTTTTAACGAACGAACGCAGTTTTTGTTTTAATCGTAGAAGGTTTTCCGCTGCACTAATTCACCCCCCCCTCTTAGTGCTCTTGATCCTAACAGTGGGCTAGTTGGGTTGCTACTAACCTGTCCATAAAATTATTAGTACTACCTATATCAATCAAAATAGTGACCGACTGATGCTTCAAAGTTCCTCCAATTTTCATAGTTTTTGGGTTAGTATAACTGGCCAATGCATACATTGTATGTGTGATGGCTTCAATATCTTCATCAGTTTTCACACCTTCATGATCAGAGTCCAACTCTTTTGCTTCCGGTTCCTCTCCAATTGGCTCAATTATCAGAAGTTGCCCTTGTTTACATCGGTGCTCCATACTCCTCTTTTCATCATAGTACAAACCCTTTGCTAATCTTTCTTTGAGTTCTTTTTGGGTTAGTCTTCGAGTGTCAAAGCTTTGGTTGGGAATAGATGGGTCGGGTGGCTTACTGATCATCTAGTTATTATCACTTCTGTTTCCATGATTTTCCCTATTGATTTTTTTCTCATGTAGATGTACGAATGAGATCGTAGCTATCATAGTGCGGGGTTGACGAGCCTTAACTTCACACTGGATCTCTGGAATAAGCCCTTCAATAAATGTATCCAGAAGTTATCATTCCGACCAATCTCTAGCTTGATTTGACAATCTTTCAAACCTACTATGATATTCCAACACTATAGAAGTCTAACAAATTTTTGCGAGCTGTCCATCCACCTTCATGTATGAGTAGATTATGTCACAATCTTGGGGCCCTTTTCCAGTATTTCCATATCTGTGCAATGTAGAACTTGAGCTCCCACTTTATTGAAATTTACCAAGGCTCCCCAGTAAGTCCTTTTTGAAATCATTAAGTATTTCTTGCAACTGGTTCTCAATTCTAATTTTCAATGCTTCCATTTGTGCTTTTACTGAGTTATCGGTGGCCATTTCATAAGACTACAAATCTGGGTTCTCAACTCCTGTTTTTGATGTCGGTCAAGGGCATCAGCACTATCAATACGAAGTTGCCGAGGAGGTGGACGCCAAGGGTAGTGCTGCGGTCATTGCGTTGGAGGAAGAGTTGCTGCCCTATTTTTGTCGCTGCGTGGGGTGAGAGCGCCGGGGCTGGAAGACGACTGCGTCGATGTGGCTGTAGCTGCTGCGACCCAAGGGGCGATCGCCGAGCAGCGGGGTTGAGGCTGTGGTGATGGCAACCTGTGGTGATGGTGCGGCTGGGGCTGCGCCGCCAAGGGTTCACTACTGCAGTGGCTAGGACAGCATGGATGGAAAGTAGCGTTGCTTTGTCTTTATAGCATGATAAGACCCTAAATTCTTATCATGGAAGGCAGCGTTGCTTTGGATTGGCCCTCCTTGATCACTTTGAGGGGATCGGCCCTCCTTGTTCACTTCGAGGGGATCGACCTCCTAGGGTTTTGATCACAGAGTAGAATAATATTTCATTGATTAATTGATTGATGAAAGGGTTACATCAGTATTTATAGAGTTCCACCCATAGTCCATCAGGACTTGAACTTTAATAATAAATAAATATTAAATAAACCTCTACTTGACTCTAACTGAACCAAACCGACTCAATAAACAACTGAACTAAACAGACTCGATAAACATTATTCAAAAGCTTAGAAAAAGAGTCCTAACAGTTCCTCCCTCTTCAAATCAGCCTTGTCCTCAAGGCTGAGCATCATCATTCTCGGGGAGCTTCTCTTTCAGCACTTTAGTCATTGGCTATCTGCAATGGATCACAACCCGTTGATCAAGTAAGTATGGTCTCCACTTTGTGATAGTGTAAGCAACAGGTCGGTCATTCAATGTAGTAATTGTTGCAAGAAACTCCTGGCCTTTGCTATCACAAGTTAAAATCTGTCCATTAGTGATCTTTACTTCGAATATATCACAACCTTCAATGTGGTGGACTAATTGGGCTATAACTTTCCTATCTATAAAATTATTAGTGCTACCTGTATCAATCAAAATAGTCACAGGCTGATGATTCAAAGTTCCTCTGATTTTCATAGTTTATGGGTTAATGTAGCTAGCCAATGCATGCACTGTATGCGTGATGGCTTCAATATCTTCATCAGTTTTCACACCTTCATGATCGGAGTCCAACTCTTCTGCTTTTGGTTCCACTCTAATTGGCTCAATCATTAGATGTTGCCCTTGTTTACATTGGTGCTCCATACTCCACTTTTCATCACAGTGCAAACCCCTTGCTGATCTTTCCTTGCTAATTTTTTTCTTATGTAGATGTGCAAATGAGATCGCAGCTATCATAGTGCGGGGTTGACGAGCCTTAACTTCACACCGAATCTCTGGATTAAGCCCTTCAATAAATGTATCCAAAAGCTATTGTTCTGATCAATCTCTAACTTGATTTGACAATCTTTCAAACTTATTCTGATATTCAAACACTGTAGAAGTTTAAAAAATTTTGGCAAGCTGGCCATCAACATTCTCATATTCGATGGGCCAAATCGAACAAGAAGCCCTCTTTTGAACTTATCCCACGAAGGAACTCCGTAAACAGTTTTATACCAATCGTACCATTGGAGTGCATCTCCATCGAGCTGGATTGAGGCTATTTCTACCTTGGATTCTTCTGGGGTTCTGTGAAAACGAAAAAAATTTTCTGCCTTAGAGATCCAATTAGTCGGATCTCCATCTTTCCACCTCGAAAATTCCACATTCATATGTGAGTAATTTATGACACAATCTTGGGACCCTTTTCCTGTATTTTCAGATCTGTGCAACATAGAACTTGAGCTCCCACCCTATTGAAATTTACTAAGGCTCCCTATAAGTCCTTTTTGAAATCATTAAGTGTTTCTTGTAGCCGGTTCTCAATTCTGATTTCCCATGCTTCCATTTGTACTTTCACTGAGTTATCGGTGGCCATTGCGGAAGACTACAAATCTGGGTTCTCAACTCCTTTTTTTGATGTCAGTCAAGGGCATCAGCATTGTCAATGTGAAGTTGCCGAGGAGGTGGACACCGAGGGCAGTGCTGTGGTCACTGCTTTGGAGGAAGAGTTGCTGCCCTGTTTCTGTCGCTGCGTGGGGTGAGAGCGCCGGGGCTCGAAGGCGACCGCGTCAATGTGGCTGCAGCTATTGGACCCAAGGGGCAATCGCTGAGAAGCGGGGTTGAGGCTGTGGTGATGGAAACCTACAGTGATGGTGCAGCTAGGGCAGTGCCGCCAAGGGCTCACAATTGCGGTGGCTACGACGATGCAGATGGAAGGTAGCATTGCTTTGTCTCTATCGCACTACGGAAGGAGGTGCTGGTGACGCTGAGGGATCGTGTTCGGTTGAGGAAACGGTGGTGGCTGCGGCGGTCGTGGTTGCCTTGGGTTGATCACCACGAGGAGGGATGGTCAAGCGACTACAACTGCGACCCAAGGGGAGGCAACGATGTATGTATTTTAGGTTCAACATCTCCATTAGAATTTATACCTTCATGATCGGAGTCCACATTCTTAGCTTTCGGCTCCTCTCCAATTGGTTCAATCATCAGAAGTTGCCCTTGTTTACATCGGTGCTCCATACTCTATTTTTCAATATAGTACAAACCCCTTGCTGATCTTTCCTTGCTAATTTTTTTCTCATGTAGACATGCAAATGAGATCGCAGCTATCATAGTGCAGGGTTGACGAGCCTTAACTTCATATCGGATCTCTAGAATAAGTCCTTCAATAAATGTATCCAAAAGTTGTCGGTCCGACCAATCTCTAGCTTGATTTGATAATCTTTTAAACCTACTATGATATTCTAACACTGTAGAAGTCTGACGAATTTTGGCGAGCTGGCAATCAACATTCCTATATTAAGATGGGCCAAAGCGAACAAGAAGCCCTCTTTTGAATTGTTCCCATGAAGGAACTCCATAGAAAGTTTCATACCAATCGTACCACTAGATTGCATCTCTATCAAGTTGGATTGAGGTCACTTCTACCTTAGATTCTTCTGGGATTCTATGAAAACGAAAAAAAATTTCCACCTTAGAGATCCAACTAGTCGGATCTCCATCTTTCCATCTCGGAAATTCCACCTTCATGTGTGAGTAGTTTGTGTCGCAATCTTGGGGCCCTTTTCCTGTATTTTCAGATCTATGCAATGTAGAATTTGAGCTCCCATCTTGTTGAAACCCACGAAAGTACTCCAACAAGCTCTTTTTAAAATCATGAAGGGTTTCTTATAGCCGATTCTCAATTCTGGTTTCCAATGCTTCAATTTATGCTTTCATTGAATTATCGATAGCCATTATGTACGATTGCAAATCTGTAATCTCAACTCTTATTTTTGATGTCAGTCAAGGGCATTAGCACTATCGATGTGAAGTTGCCGAGGAGGTGGACGCTGAGGGTAGTGCTGCGGTCACTGCGTTGGAGGAAGAGTTGCTGCCCTGTTTCTGTCGCTGCGTGGGGTGAGAACGCTAAGGCTAGAAGGCGACTGCGTCGATGTGGTTATAGCTACTGTGACCCAAGGGGCAATTGTCGAGCAGCATGGTTGAGGCTATGGTGATGGCAACTTGCGGTGATGGTGCGGCTGGGGTAGTGCCACCAAGGGCTCACCGCTATGGTGGCTGCGACGGTATGGATGGAAGGCAGCGTTACTTTGTCTCTGTCGCACTACAGAAGGAGGCGCTGTTGACGCCAAGGGATCGCGTCCGGTTTAGGAAACGATGATGGCTGCAGCGGTCATGGTTGCCTTGGTTTGATCGCCGCAAGTAGGGATGGTCGAGTGATTGCAGTTGCGACCCAAGGGAAGGCAGCGATGGTGGCATGGTTGGGGTAGCATCGCCGATGGTAGAAGCAATGAGGGGGTTGGTCCGCTGGCAAGGAAATAGTGGCCACGGCCCTTCTCACTCGAGCAGGGTGGAGTAGCAAGGAGGGAAGGCTATTGGCCGGTGATCAGTGGCGACGGTGGTCGCTGGCCGAAATGCAGCAACTGCGGTGGGGCCTGCCGAAAGTAGGGGAGGCAGGGGCCCCTTTCAACAAGATGGGCTTCAAAGGGGAGAGGATGTGGTTGTGGCAGGAACAGCGCAACGAGGAGAGGAGGTTGCTGGCTGGGGAGCAGTGGTGGCGGTGGAGAAGGAGGAGTCGGCGGTGCCACGGTTGGGAACAAGGGCAACCGGTGAGTTGCCCTATTTCTGTCACTACGGATGCAGAGCAAGGAGGATTGGCGACTGGGAGGCGTGCGACGGTCGTCGCAAGGTGGCTGGCAGCGGTGGTGGCTCGGTAACGAAGGAAAGGGGTGGCGTTGAAGTGGCTGAGAAGTAGTGGAGGCGGTAGAGGCAACCGGTGCTTGCGGTAGTAGAGGGACCGACAGCTGCTCTATTTCTATCGCATCATAGAAATAGCGATGCCAACAGATCGTGCGACCGAAGCTGCAACCAAGGGAAGGCAGCGATGGTAGTGTGACTAGGGCAGCGTTGCCGAAGGTAGAAGTGGTGATGGGTGATCCGCTGGCTGGGAAATGGTGGTCGCGGCCCTTCTCGCTCGAGCGAGATGCGGGCAGTGAGGAGGCGAGGTCATTGGCCAGGGGGGGTGCAGCGACAGTGGTGGTGGCTGTTGGCTGGGCAGCAGTAGTGATAGTGGTGGTCCGTTGGCTAGGAAGCAGTTGCGGCGGGTGGGCTGGCCGGAAGCAGGGGAAGCAGGGGTGGCTGCGGCTTCTTCTTCTTCTTCTTCTTCTTCTTTTTTCCGAAGATGAAGATAACTACAGTAAGGGGGCAGCGGCAGTGGTGGCGGCTGCTGGCTGGGCAATAGCGACGGTGGTGGAGAAGGGGCAACGATGGTCGCTGATCAATGCAGTTCCTTCTCGGTTGAGAAGGATCGGTGTTCGTGGTTACGAGCTTCACCATTCCTCACACAAATTTTTTTTTTTTATAGCTACGACAACACTGCAGCGAGAACATTAAGGATCATTGCTTTGATACTAAATGATAAGACCCTAAAGTCTTATTGTCGCTCTGATACCAAATGATAAGACCCTAAAGTCTTATCGTCGCTCTGATACCAATTGATAAGACCCTAAAGTCTTATCGTGGAAGAAATGGGAGAAAAGGGAATGATAATAATCGCTTCGAAGGGATCGGCCTCCTTGATCGCTTCGAGGGGATCGGCCCTCCTTAATCACTTTGAGAGGATCATGTTAGGACCCTAGCTAGGAGAGTCCTAATTGAGAGGGACATTCATGTAAAACCTACCTAAGCTGACCCTTATTAAAGAGGTGAAGAGGCCGGCTAGGGTTAGGAGGTTGTTTCTTAGAGATGAATTAGGAGTTGTAAAGGAATAGGAGTCTTGAGTAGAAGTCCTATTAGGAGTTGGTTAGAAGTAGGAGTCTTGAGTAGGAGTCTTATTAGGAGTTAGGGTTCAGAAATCCTATAAATAGCCATGTATTCCTCCTCTTTTGATAAGCAATAGTTGAATCTTTTCTGCAGCCTTTGAACAACAACTAGGAAGGAGGAACCCCTATAGAGTTCCAAGGAGGCCGATCCCCTAAAGAGATCAACCCCAAGTTTAGAATCTGCAAGGGTTCTAACACCTGGTATCAGAGCAGCGTTCTTGGCATCTCGCTACCCTTCCACATCCATCCATCAACCCTCCACAACCACCCAAAGCAATTCCCACAATTGCTTAAGAGATCGTTGCCAAATTCCGCTGTCATCTCCACCACCACAGATCATCCTTTAATCTCCCTGTGAATTGCAACAGGTTCTGGTTTTCTACCTTACTGCTGCTTCAATTTAGTTATCCTTATTTGAAAATCCCAAAAAAATTATTCCTATATTGCTGCATAAACTTTTCGTCATAAAGTTTTCATCTCTACAATGAAAGATACATTGCAGAATTCCAACCGTATAGCACCGTCTGTTTGATCTTGCTACTGTGTTTTTTCTATCCAAATCTCTACGAAATTTTTATGACATCTTTGACATTTCCTAACAGCAGATTTCCTTTGCTTTTGTCAAAAAATTCTCAATATAAACCATTGATATTTTACGTCTAATCTGCTATACTTGAAAATCTGCACTGTAAAATTTCAGCCGCATAGCACTGTTTGTTTGATCTTGATACTACGTTGTTTCTATCTAAATCTCTACAAAATTTTTATGATAGCTTTGACACTTCCTAACAGTAGAATTCCCTTTGGTTTCATCAAAAAATTATCAATATAAACCACTGATCTTTTACGTCCAATCTGCTATACTTAAAAATCTGTGCTGCAGAAAATTTCAGCCACATATTGTTGTTGCCTTAACCCATCTACTTGCATCTTTTTTGAATAAAATTTCTTATACACTTCATAGATCATCTTGGCTTCCATCTAAGATTGATCTATTAAGAAATTCATCTCTAAAAATGATTTTGTATTGCTGCAAATTTTCATCATAACCCGCTGAAATTTCTCGACGAGAATTCTGCAATAGCAACTTGCACCAATTTCCTTGCTGTTATACTACCAAAATTTTCTTGATTAAATTAGATATCCTTGCTGTCATATAAACTGTGATTTTGCTATCAATTCCCTCCTCAATTCTCTCAAGTTTTTGGTGCAAATTATGTCGAGAAACCGTTGTTTCTTCGACGACAATTCTACTCTTACAAGACAGCACATACTTGCTGCAACTTCCACTTATTTCTATCAAACCTTTGCTACCATCTACTACAGATCCAAAACTTTCATCTACAGCCCTAAAACTCCACCAAACCACACCCTCAAACTACACCCAAAGTATCCACAAAACAAGCCTAAACCGTACCGTAGCCTACATCCACCAATCTACCAACCCTTTTGACCATCACCTCTCTCAACCAATACATGCCTTTAACCCGACAACAAAAGAGAGATCTTAACATCACAGATTTGGCGGTATATAATATGGCATCTGAGGAGGTAATCAATGCTAAATTCGAAGCCTTCGAGGCGCGAATGGAGGATAAGATTCGGACGCTCTTTACCGAACTCAGATTGGGCCGACCACTAAGCCCGAAGAAATCATATCAAGGAGAGAGCTTTGCCCAATTTTATCAAGCCCAAAGATATGACTTCCAAGAAAGGGGAAGCTCTATGACCAACCCCAACTATCCATGCATGAGAGTGGACTTCCTTAGATGGGAAGAAGGAGACCCGATTGGTTGGATCTCGCGCGCGGAGCGATATTTTCGGTACCATAAAACCGCGGATGCATTTATGGTGAATGAACATACTTATGGAGTCCTTTCATGGTGATAATTCAAAGAAGGACTGCTGATCCGCTTCAAACCAACCGATTACGAGAATATTGACAGACAACTAGCAAAGATCCGACAAACCTATACCATTCAGGAGTACCAAACCAGGTTTGAAAGGTTATCTAATCAAACTTGTGATTGGTCTCAAAAATAGCTATTGAGGACCTTCATTGAGGGCTTGAAGCCGGAGATCCGAGGAGAAGTTAAAGCGCAACAACCATATACGCTTATGGCAGCCATCTCTTTCGCACGACATCAAGAGGAGCGATTGAATCATGAAGCTTGGAGGACTAGAGTTACTCCTCAACCAGAAATACTGAAGCCCTCAGCCCCCCCTACTATCTGTCGAGTCCCTGCACCAAAGAAGGTGACAAGAGAATAGCTTCGGGAGCAATCTGCGAAGCGATTATGTTGGCATTGCGACGAGCCGTGGAGTTACAAGCATTGCTATCGAAAAGGGAGACTTCTTCTGATTGAACCAGTAGAAGAAGCAGTCATTGAGCATTCAAAAGAGAGCCTTAAACATAACAAAGAAGATGCGGAAGAAGAGCCACAACCGACCGACGTTACAGTACACACACTAGTTGGCTACTCAAACCCGCAAACGATGAAAGGGAGACTTCTTATGAATGAACCAATAGAAGAAGAGGTCATTGAACATTCAGAAGAGAACCTTGAACATAAAGAAGATGTGGAAGAAGAGCCACAACCGACTGACGTTACAGTACACGCACTAGCCGGCTACTCAAACCCGCAAACGATGAAAGTTGGAGGCCTTCTCAAACAACAATCGATCACTATTCTCATCGACATGGGCAGTACTACTAACTTCCTAAATAGTAAGCTTGCTGTTCGGATATCATTACCTATCGAGAATCGCTGCAGGTTTGATGTTAAGGTCACCAACGGACGGATTTTGAATTGTGATCGTAGGCGCCCGTAGGAGAAACTATTGCTGCTGGACCAAGAGATAATTATAGATTTCTGCTAGTCATAGGTGCCCAGCAAGCCAATCACGTGAGTGATGGCACGTGTGACTTGATACAGAATCTTTTTGCTTATTATATTTTGGCGTATATCACTTTATAACTATTGCATAAATGCATATATATATTGTGATGTCCTTGTATTTGTGCAATGGGAATCGGATCGTGATGAGATCACGATAATGAGATCGATTCACCTTTAAACACATATCCTAAATAATCCCGGTCATAGGTTACTCGAGAGGGACATTGTGATAACCAGACAGACTAGTGTGCTGTATACCCGTCCATATGATGGATGCAGTTGGTCTCATAGCTGCTCGTGTAGGGACACTAGGGATACAGTACAGGTGCTCATTGGAGAATGAGTTCACTGATTGATCCGCTTACGGAATGTTGGATGGTTGATGATGCCTTATTGTCAGACAGCGATTCCGTAGTCCTAGTGGAGTATCTGGTCCTTAGACTTGAGACACCAAGGATGTCCTGTATGAGTGCTCCACTCTTTGATACCAGACTTATAGGTTTGGCTGTCACAGATCTAGTACAGCTGGTCATTGGGAGTAGTAGTCGACCTTACGAGGGCTATTGAGTGTCGATAGAGGATCATCCACTCTCGGCATCATGAGAGGAATATCCCATGTGTTCTTGCTCAGACAAATCCCTGGCCAGGGTCATTCGGGTTGAGAGAGAAAGAGTTCTCCGGGAGAATCCGATTAGAGCGAGACTCGAGTAGAAACCGTATGGGTCTGACAGCACCATGCTCGATATACGGTCTCTGGGATATTAGATGGATGAGGGACTATAGGTACACGGTAACTGAGGACAGATAGGTCCAATGGATTGGATTCCCTTGTATCATCTGGGGACTACGGCGTAGTGGCCTAGTACGTCCGTAGTCGATGAGTCGAGTGAATTATTACAGAGATAATAATTCACTGAGTTAGAAGGAGTTCTGATAGGTATGACTCACGGCCAGCTCGATATTGGGCCTAGAGGGGTCACACATATATGGTAGGCATTGCGATGAGTAGAGGTTCGGATATGAGATATCCGACGGAGTGTTAGGACTCTAGCTTGGAGAGTCCTAATTGAGAGGGACATTCATGTAAAACTATTAGGACTCTAGCTAGGAGAGTCCTAATTGAGAGGGACATTCTATTACGACTCTAGCTAGGAGAGTCCTAATTGTGAGGGGCATTCATGTAGGAGGTGTTTTCTTAGAGAAGAATTAGGAGTTGTAAGGGAATAGGAGTCTTGACTAGGAGTCTTATTAGGAGTTGGTTAGAAGTAAGAGTCTTAAGTAGGAGTCCTATTAGGAGTTAGGGTTTAGAAGCCCTATAAATAGCCATGTATTCCTTCTCTTTTCTTAAGCAATAGATGAATCTTTTCTGCAGCCTTTGAGCAGCAACTTGGAGGGAGGAACCCCTATAGAGTTCCAAGGAGGCCGATCCCCTAAAGAGATCAACCCCAAGTTTAGAATCTGCAAGGGTTCTAACACCTAGTATCAGAGCAGCGTTCTTGGCATCTCGCTGACCTTACACTGCCATCCATCAGCCCTCCACAACCTCCCAAAGCAATTCCCACAATTGCTTAAAAGATCGTCGCCGAATTCCGCCATCATCTCCACCACCGCGGATCATCCTTTGATCTCCCCGTGAATTGCAACAGGTTCTGGTTTCCTACCTTACTGCTGCTGCAATTTAGTTATCCTTATTCAAAAATCAAAAAAAAAAAAACTGTTCCTATATTGCTGCATAAACCTTTCGTCACAAAGTTTTCATCTCTACGACGAAAGATACATTGCAGAATTCCAGCCGCATAGTACCATCTGTTTGATCTTGCTACTATGCTTTTTCTATCCAAATTTCTATAAAATTTTTATGACATCTTTGACACTTCCTAACAGCAGATTTCCCTTTGGTTTTTTCAAAAAATTCTCAATATAAACCATTGATATTTTACGTCTAATCTGCTATACTTGAAAATCTGCACTGTAAAATTTCAGCCGCATAGCACTGTTTATTTGATCTTGATACTATATTGTTTCTATCCAAATCTCTACGAAATTTTTATGACAGCTTTGACACTTCCTAACAGTGGATTTCCCTTTAGTTTCATCAAAAAATTCTCAATATAAACCACTGATCTTTTACGTCCAATCTGCTATACCTAAAAATCTGTGCTACAGAATATTTCAGCCGCATATTGTTGCCTTAACCCATCTATTTGTAATCTTTTTTGAATGAAATTTCTTATACACTTCATAGATCATCTTGGCTTCCATCTAAGATTAATCTATTAAGAAATTCATCTCTAAAAATGATTTTATGTTGCTGCAAATTTTCGTTGTAACCTGCTGAAATTTTTCGACGAGAATTCTGCAATCGCAACTTGCACCAATTTCCTTGCTGTTATACTGCCGAAATTTTCTTGATTAAATTAGATATCCTTGCTGTCATATAAACTGTGATTTTGCTATCAATTCGCTCCTTAATTCTCTTAAGTTTTTGGTGGAAATTACGTCGAGAAACCGTTATTTCTTCGACGACAATTCTACTCTTACAAGATAGCACATACTTGCTACAACTTCCACTTATTTCTATCAAACCTTTGCTACCATCTACCACAGATCCAAAACTTTCATCTATAGCCCTAAAACTCCACCAAACCATACCCTCAAACTACACCCAAAATAGCCACAAAACAAGCCTAAACCGTAGCCTACATCCACCGATCTACCAACCCTTTCGACCATCACCTCTCTCAACCAATACATGCCTTTAACCCAACAACAAAAGAGAGATCTTAACATCACAGATTTGGCGGCATATACTATGGTATCTGAGGAGGTAATCAATGCTAAATTTGAAGCTTTCGAGGCGCGAATGGAGGATATGATTCGGACGCTCTTTACCGAACTCAGATTGGGCCGACCACTAAGCACGAAGAAATCAGAGAGAGCTATGCCCAATCGCACCAAACCCAAAGATATGACTTCCAAGAGAGGGGAAACTCTATGACTGACCCCAACTATCCATGCATGAGAGTGGATTTCCCTAGATGGGAAGAAGGAGACCCGATTGGTTGGATCTCGCGCGCGGAGCGATATTTTCAGTACCACAAAACCGCGGATGCATCTATGGTGAAAATTGCAGCTATACATCTTGAAGGGGATGCTATACAGTGGTTTGACTGGTTTGAACATACTTATGGAGTTCTTTCATGGCGACAATTCAAAGAAGGACTGCTAATCCGCTTCAGACCAACCGATTACGAGAATATTGACGGACAACTAGCAAAGATCCGACAAACCTCCACCATTCAGGAGTACCAAACTAGGTTTGAAAGGTTATCGAATCAAACTCATGATTGGTCTCAAAAATAGCTATTGAGGACCTTCATTGAGGGCTTGAAGTCGGAGATCCGAGGAGAAGTTAAAGTGCGACAACCGTATACGCTGATGGTAGCCATCTCTTTCGCACGACATCAAGAGGAGCAATCGAACCATGAAGCTCGGAGGACTAGGGTCGCTCCTCAACCAATAATATTGAAGCCCTCAGCCATCCCTACTATCGACCAAGTCCCTACACCAAAGAGGTTAACAAGAGAAGAGCTTCGGGAGCGATATGCGAAGGGGTTATGTTGGCATTGTGACGAGCCGTGGAGCCGTGAGCATCGCTGTAGTAAAGGGAGAATTCTTATGATTGAACCAATAGAAGAAGAGGTCATTGAACATCCAGAAGAGAGCTTTGAACATGAAGAAGAAGATGCAGAAGAAGAGCCACAACCGACTGAAGTTACGGTACATGCACTAGCCGGCTACTCAAACCCGGAAACGATGAAAGTTGGAGGCCTTCTCATACAACAACCGATCACTGTTCTCATCGACACGGGCAGTTCTAATAACTTTCTAAACAGTAAGGTTACTATCCAGATGGCCTTACCTATTGAGAATTGTAGCAGGTTTGACGTTAAGGTCATCGACGGACGGATTTTGAATTGTGATCGTAGGTGCCCGCAGGAGAAACTATTGCTGCAGAACCAAGAGATAATTGCAGATTTCTTCCTTCTCCCTCTTGATGATCATAAGGCCATGTTCATAATGTTGAATCTCGTATTTTGATGATGAAACTACTTGATATATGTTTATGATTTAATCTGCGTTTTGAGTGACGCAGGATGCTTCGATCTGGATGAGACAATTAAAGCAAGAAAATCATGTTGTGCCGGAGGAACATGTTAGAAGATTGGACGTCGGGCCGGTGGATCGGTCGACGTATTGACAGAAGGCTTCAGGTCAAGGACTCGGGCATCGGGCCAAGAAGAGCGGGTATTGTGCCAAGGATATCGGAGTTGCGGAGCCAACTGGCCGAGTGGGCAATAGGCCGCAGGAAAGGACGATGCGCCGAAGAATCGGACGAAGCATCGAGGGACCAATGACATGCCGGACAACTTGGTTAATTGCTTAGGATTAATTGTCTCGATCGAAGTTTGTTTACATGTGCAGGATTAACTACGATGAAAGTTAGACATGCAGCAGGAGTTGCGCCGGAGTCAAGTTCATGATCACGTTGGGAGTTCGAGAGTTCGATGGAAGTTCGGACGGTCGTCGGAGGTTCTGCGAGAACAGATCCGAGAAGTCCAGAAGCTTGCCAAGCGAAGCTCGTCGGAACTCGCCAAGTGGATCGTCGCAAAGTCCAGGAGTTTGCCGGAAGTCCGCAGGAGCATCACCGAGGGTTCATCGGATGATCGACGGAAGTTCGCCGGAAACTCGCCAGAAGAAGCGATTGACGCACCGAAGCAAAGCTGCAGAAATTATCTTAGATCTAATCGTAGTTAGCACATTGATTAAGTTGGAAAATGGGAGGTGATCCCATTAGCTTAATCTTGAGGCAATTGGGCCCCTGAAAGACTGAAATTGGGCTGAATGGAGCTAACCATTCGGACCCTGATTGCACCAGGAGGTGTAACCGCCTAGGCCAAGAGGTGGCACCGCTTGGGCTAAGCCTCCCAGCGAGACTGGGCGGTGCAACCGCCCCAGCCAGGAGGTGGCACCGCTTGAGCTCGGTCTTCGAGCTCTGGCAGAGAGGTGCAACCGCCTCAGTCAAGAGGTGGCACCGCTTGGGGCTTAGTCTCCGAGCCAGACTCAAGCGGTGCAATCGCCCCTGACAGAGAGGTGCAACCGCCTGGGCTCAGTCCTCGAGCTCTGCCAGGCGGTGCAACCTCTCCAGTCAGGAGGTGCAACCGCCTGATCCCGGAATTCCGGGATTTGATCGTTTTGAGCTCCAAATTTGAACTGGGTTGGGGCCTATAAATACCCCACCCATTCAGCACTGAAAGCACAGAACACACACTCGAAATCTTGCTATCTTTCTGTGTTTCTTAGAGCTCAAAACTGCTAGTTCTCCTCTTTCTATTCTTCAAGTTTGAGTTGTAAAGAGAGGAGAGAAAACTTCTGTAAGGGTTGTCTCCTAAGCCCGTCAAAAGGAGTGAATCTGTAAGAGGGTGGTTGGCCTTCGCCTATTGAAGGAAGGCTTCTAGTTGACGTCGGTGACCTCGTCGGTGGAGGAAGCCAAAAGTGGAGTAGGTCAAGACTGACCGAACCACTCTAAATCTCTGGTTTGCTTTTATTTTGAGCACTTTATCATTACTGCAAACCTCTTACATAGCTACTGCTCTCTGCGCTTTTACGAACAAGTTTCTAAGTTCTGATCTTTTCGAATCTGCATTCAGATGTAAATCGGTGTTTTCATACGATCTTTACATTGCAGTTTACATTTACGTTTTGATTCTATTTATAACTGCAAACTGTCTTCTGCGCTTTTACGAATGAGTTTCTTTGCAGTTTACGTTTACGTTTTGATTCCATTTAGACGCAAACTGCGCTTAGACGCAAACTGTGCTTAGACGCAATCTAAGCTTAGACGCAAACTGCGCTTATATGCAAACTGCGCTTAGACGCAATCTGCATTTAGACGCAAACTGCATTTAGACGCAAACTGCGTAAACTGCGCTTAGACGCAAACTATGTTTAGACGTAAACTGCACTTAATCATAAGTAATCTTAGAATCGGCTTTTGCATCAAAATAGGTTTTATCGAACGAACGCAACTTTCATTTTTAATCGCTGAAAGATTTCCGCTGCACTAATTCAACCCCCCCCCTTCTTAGTGCTCTCGATCCTAACAATTGGTATCAGAGCGGGGTATTTCTCATTTCGGATTTACACCCGAGAGAAATGGCTCTTCAAGAGGGCTTTTCGGTCTTTCGTCCACCGTTCTTTAACGGATTGGACTACACTTATTGGAAAACTCGAATGAGAGTTTTCTTGATTTCTCTAAATCTGGATTTATGGAATATCGTTGAAAACGATTTTCAACTTCCCTCTAAACCGATGAACGAATGGTCGGATTTAGAGAAGAAGTATTTTTCTTTAAACGCAAAGGCTATGAATGCCTTATTTTGCGCTTTGGAAAAAAATGAGTTCAATCGGGTTTCTTTGTGCGAAACGGCTTTCGATATTTGGCGCACTCTTGAAATCACGCACGAGGGAACTAGTAGAGTCAAAGACTCGAAAGTTAATATTTTACTACATGATTTCGAGCTTTTTCATTTGAAACCAAGCGAAACCGTTGTTGACATGTACACCCGTTTTACGGATGTCGTCAATGGTTTAAAATCACTTGGTAAAAGCTTTTCGGATTTTGAACTCGTTAACAAAGTTTTGCGCTCACTTTCTAAAACTTGGGATTCAAAAGTAACTGCTATTCAAGAATCGAAAAACTTGAACCAATTTCCACTTAAAGAACTAATTGGTTCATTGATCACATATGAAATGACGTGCAATGCACGTGAAGAACTTGAGAACCACCTTCCAAAGAACAGGAAGGATTTGGGACATAGAACATTTGAAGACCACTCGAGCATAAGCTCAAGTGATGGTGAACTTAAACTACAAATGAAACAAAAATTAAAAAGTAAAAAGAACGGAACTACTTGCTTTGAACGCAAGAAGAAGAACAAAAATTGAGATGAATCGAGCTCCTCCGAAGATGAGGAGAAAATCAACAAAGGCGAGGTGGCAAACTACGCCTTTACGCCTTTCGACGCTGAGGTAATCAAAATGCCTTTAATTTACTTTGAAATTACATGATGCTTAAAGCATTTTTCTTTTTTATTTAATTTTCTTGAAAATTACATGTTTAATAATTTTATAATGAAAATACAAACAATTAGGAATCATGCTTATCATTCTAGTAATTTTGAAAATAATCATGAAAATTGCATGTTTATGATAAACAAAATGATTGTGATTAAAAATACCTTATGAAATCATGCTATATGTGGTTGAGAAGTAATAATGTGTATAATGTTGATTTCCATTGTTATTTCTCGATTTTGAGTATATGAAATCATGCTTAATTTGAAGTTATGATTAATGAGTATATATTTTTCATGTATGATGATTCTTGATTATCGATTTTCATGATAATAACAGTGGCTTTAAAAAAATTGATGCATGTTTTCATAAATGAAAAGGCATGCTAACATGAAATCGATCACTTAAAATGAAACACTTAAAAAAGGGATAAAATATATTATCAATGAAATCATGAATCTATTTATGTTATAAATTTTGTGAGCCATAAAAATGATTTTGATGATTTAAATTTGAAATGAGTTTTATCAAAATCATGATCTTGATTTTTCTCTTGAATGATTGTGACTTGTATTCCTTGTATTCATGATATGATTTTTATGCAATTCTTTGTATTCATGAAATATTTATCTCATCACCCAATTATTTCTTTTCAATATTCCTCAAGTGATGATATGAATGCATGAGATATTCATGAATTTATTTTGATGTATGCAAATGAGAAGTTTCGATCATGCATGGTAGGATGCAATGTGACAAATTAATACCATGATGATTTGAAATATTTATGATTTGGAATGATGCATATGCTTTTTATTATGATAATGTATGATGTATCATGAATGCTTAAAAAATTAAATAAATAAATGTTTATATCATGTTAGATGGTTTTACATATTATGCATGATAAGCTATAGTGATGAATGAAACAATGATTGCAATAATATGAATGATGATTTGGAATCATGCATATAATAATGAGTTTATATGTTTTGAAAATGTGCATGTTTTAATTTGAAAATATAATGATGAACAAATGAGATTGATACTAACCTTTGTCATGATTTTAAAAAATTGATGTAAAGGGTTTTTCCCTTCTTTTTAACAATGACAAAAGGGGAGATAGCTAGCTCGCACAATTCAAGAAGAAAGCAAAAATTGCACTTCTCAAAAGAGAAGAAATTGCTATCTTGAACATCACCAAGGAATGCTATCTTGCCTATCTCAAGAAGCAAAAAGTTAACTTGCACATCTAGCAAAACTTATAATTCAAGAAGCAAGAGTTGCTTTCTTGAACATCTCAAAATTGCTAGCTTGCGGGCCTTAAAATATAGAAATTTTTTGCTAACTTGTATATGGTAAACTTGCTATCATACTACCATAATGATGAGCATGCCTTATCTTCATGATTATATTTGAAAAACTATGGCAAAAATCTGTCCGAATGATTAAACCTATTAAAATTATTTTTCAGACTTTTTTGATTAAATGATCAAATCACTTGATTGCCATAATGATTTTACACAATTACTTGCCATGACTACATGTTGGAAATTATGTGCTTGAATACAAAAATTTTCATGATAATAAGCATGTTTTACCTTCATGAGTGTAATTGAATATCTCTAGTAAAACCCTGTCCGAATGTATGAAAGTGTCAAATTTCATTTTCGGATTTTCTTGATCCTAACAATTGAATTTTCTTGATACATTATCCTCTTCCGAACTTAACAAGCATATGTCATATCAAGTTTAATTCACATCATTGATTTTTGACATATGGAATCATCTGGCAAATGTACTTATCATGTGAAAAATATTTTTCGAGAAACATATTTGATGATTCCCTCTTATAAAAGAAAGATATTTTTACATACAAGGATTTGACTCACTTACATATCTTAATCCTTGCAAAAATGAAGTGTGCTTTAATATCTTATCAATTTGAACTTCACATATGGCTTTCCTCCTTCATGTAAAAAGATAACAAATAAAAAGGAAGAAGCAATAAAAGCTATCTCCATGTCATGTTTTCCTCGAGATGTTTACATAATTGGTATCCTATCACTCACTGTTGGAAAATGACATGAACCAACTTATGGCATCACACTTATATTTAAAATTTGCTTATATCGTTCTCCTTGTCGTTGATGACAAAGGGGGAGAAATATATAAATTGATACTATGAGTGCCATATTTGAAGAATATGAATAGATGTTACGAATGCCATATTATGATGAGATATCAAAAGCAGCATTCATATGAATAGGAGCTATGAATGTCATATCATGTTAAGATATCAAGAACTTGAATCGCAATTTTACATAGTGATATCTTGCCATTTAAAAATAGCAAACTTACATCACAAACACTTGATTGTGGTACTTCTCCTTTTTGTTGATGACAAAGGGGGAGAAGTATGTTGATGACATGACATGTTATGCATAAGTTTATGATGACATGTTGCTTAGATTTTTGAATCTAAGAGTTTCTATCAATATGGCATATTGATAGGGGGAGTTTGTTTAAACTCCAGGAGTTAAGTTTAACTCCGTCATCAAGTGGTTGTCATCATCAAAAAGGGGGAGATTGTTGAATCTCGTATTTTAATGATGAAACTACTTGATATATGTTTATGATTTAATCTGCGTTTTGAGTGACGCAGGATGCTTCGATCTGGATGAGATAATTAAAGCAGGAAAATCATGTTGTGCCGGAGGAACATGTTAGAAGATTGGACGTCGGGCCGGTGGATCGGTCGACGTATTGATAGAAGGCTTCGGGTCGTGGACTCGGGCATCGGGCCAAGAAGAGCGGGTATTGTGCCAAGGATATCGGAGTTGCGGAGCCAACTGGCCGAGTGGGCAATAGGCCGCAGGAAAGGACGATGCGCCGAAGAATCGGACGAAGCGTCGAGGGACCAATGACATGCCGGACAACTTGGTTAATTGCTTAGGATTAATTGTCTCGATCGAAGTTTGTTTACATGTGCAGGATTAACTACGATGAAAGTTAGACAAGCAGTAGGAGTTGCGCCGGAGTCAAGTTCATGATCACGTTGGGAGTTCGAGAGTTCGACGGAAGTTCGGACGGTCGTCGGAGGTTCTGCAAGAACAAATCCGAGAAGTCCAGAAGCTTGCCAAGCGAAGCTCATCGGAACTCGCCAAGTGGATCGTCGCAAAGTCCAGGAGTTTGCCGGAAGTCCGCAGGAGCATCACCGAGGGTTCATCGGATGATCGACGGAAGTTCGCCGGAAACTCGCCGGAAGAAGCGATTGACGCACCGAAGCAAAGCTGCAGAAATTATCTTAGATCTAATCGTAGTTAGCACATTGATTAAGTTGGAAAATGGGAGGTGATCCCATTAGCTTAATCTTGGGGCAATTGGGCCCTTGAAAGACTGAAATTGGGCCGAATGGAGCTAACCATTCGGACCCTGATTGCACCAGGAGGTGCAACCGCCTAGGCCAAGAGGTGGCACCGCCTGGGCTAAGCCTTCCAGCGAGACTGGGCGGTGCAACCGCCCCAGCCAGGAGGTGGCACCACCTGAGCTCAGTCTTCGAGCTAGACTGGGCGGTGCAACCTCCCTAACAGAGAGGTGGCACCGCCTGAGCTCGGTCTTCGAGCTTTGGCAAAGAGGTGCAACCGCCTTAGTCAAGAGGTGGCACCGCCTGGGGCTCAGTCTCCGAGCCAGACTCAGGCGGTGCAACCGCCCCTGACAGAGAGGTGCAACCGCCTGGGCTTAGTCCTCGAGCTCTGCCAGGCGGTGCAACCTCTCCAGTCAGGAGGTGCAACCGCCTGATCCCGGAATTCCGGGATTTGATCGTTTTGAGCTCCAAATTTGAACTGGGTTGGGGCCTATAAATACCCCACCCATTCAGCACTGAAAGCACAGAACACACACTCGAAATCTTGCTATCTTTCTGTGTTTCTTAGAGCTCAAAACTGCTAGTTCTCCTCTTTCTATTCTTCAATTTTGAGTTGTAAAGAGAGGAGAGAAAACTTCTGTAAGGGTTGTCTCCTAAGTCCGTCAAAAGGAGTGAATCTGTAAGAGGGTGGTTGGCCTTCGCCTATTGAAGGAAGGCTTCTAGTTGACGTCGGTGACCTCGTCGGTGGAGGAAGCCAAACGTGGAGTAGGTCAAGACTGACCGAACCACTCTAAATCTCTGGTTTGCTTTTATTTTGAGCACTTTATCATTACTGCAAACCTCCTACATAGCTACTGCTCTCTGTGCTTTTATGAACAAGTTTCTAAGTTTTGATCTTTCCGAATCTGCATTCAGACGTAAATCGGTGTTTTCGTACGATCTTTACATTGCAGTTTACATTTACGTTTTGATTCTATTTATAACTGCAAACTGTCTTCTGCGCTTTTACGAACGAGTTTCTTTGCAGTTTACGTTTACATTTTGATTCCATTTAGACGCAAACTGCGCTTAGACGCAATCTGCGCTTAGATGCAAACTGCGCTTAGACGCAAACTGTGCTTAGACGCAATCTGAGCTTAGACGCAAACTGCGCTTAGATGCAAACTGCGCTTAGACGCAATATGCATTTAGACGCAAACTGCATTTAGACGCAAACTGTGTAAACTGTGCTTAGACGCAAACTGTGTTTAGACGTAATCTGCACTTAATCATAAGTAATCTTAGAATCGGCTTTTGCATCAAAATAGGTTTTATCGAACGAACGCAGCTTTCGTTTTTAATCGCTGAAAGATTTCCGCTGCACTAATTCACCCCCCCCCTCTTAGTGCTCTCGTTCCTAACACATAATTAAATGGTTGAAGACATTAGGTGATATTTCTTGGAATTTTATGCAACTAATTATGAAATTTTATAGTAAGGAAAAACAAGTGATACTGAACAGGAAACGTGGGGGCGACATAACGACGATTTGCGCACAACAAATGGAGAAGGTTTTGCATAAAGCATGTAGCAAATTTTTTATACAACTTGAGCAACAAACTAAGGGAGAGCCAATACAATTTGAAGATCCAAACCTACTTCCTTTGCTTACTGAATTTTCAGATATATTTGACGAACCGTACAACCTACCTCTTACCCGTCTGGATGATCATTATATAATGATTCTTTCAGGCAAACCTCCAGCAAATACTCGGCCATATCAATATCTATATCTCCAGAAGGATGAAATAGAAAGGATTGTAAAAGAAATGCCCGTAATAGGAGTTATTCGGCCAAGTTGCAACCTCTATTCTTCACCGGTGCTACTTGTACGCAAGAAGGACGGAACATGGCGAATATGCGTTGATTACCAAGCTCTCAATGGCATAACCATCATGGACAAATACCTTATTCCAATAGCAGATGAATTGCTAGATGAAAGGGAGCACAAATCTTTACAAAGTTGGACCTTTGATCCGGGTATCATCAAATATGAGTGTGTGAAGAAGTCATACCGAAAATCGCCTTTCGAACACACAACGGCCACTACGAATTTTTCCTTTCTTCAACAAAAGGTGAAATATCTTGGGCATATCATATCAGAGGAAGGTGTGACAGTGGACCCTTTCAAAATTGGAGCAATGCAAAACTGGCTGACCCCGAGGAACATAAAATTGCTACATGGCTTTCTGGGTTTAATAGGCTACTACTGCAAGTTCGTGAAAAACTATGGAGAGATCAATGCACCACTTACTTCCTTACTGAAAAAAGATGTCTTCCAATGGTCGGACAGAGCCTCCGCTGCCTTCGACAAACTTAAGGCAGCCATGACGACGACGCCGGTGCTAGCGCTACCAGATTTCAACCGACCCTTCATCATAAAGGCTAATGCATCTGAAGACAGAATGAGAGACGTTCTCATGCAAGATGGTCGACCACTCACATACATTAGCAAGACATTGTCTCCCCCCTATCAAAACATGTTAACATATGATAAGGAGATGCTCGCCATTGTGCACGCAGCAACGAGGTGGAGATCGTACTTGATCAGGCGATACTTTCAAATCAAGACCCACCATAAAAGCCTAAAATATCTCTTGGAGCAGAAGATATCTTCCCCCGAGCAGCAAAAATGGGTAACAAAACTTCTTGGATTTGATTATGAAATAACTTATAAAAGGTGGAAAGAGAATATTGTTGCAGATGCGCTTTCGCAGCTACTTGAGCAAGCTGAATTTTTGATCGTTTTAGAGGAAGCACCAAGCTCCGTGGCTCATTACAATCGGGACTCAAAAGAATTATGCTATAAGGGATGCATTGTGCTTGTGATAAATACTACTTGCATCTTCAAGAGTAGATTTTGGATAAGGTTATTCCATATGCAGGGTACTAAATTGAAATGGAGTACGATATATCACCCACAAACCAACAGCCAGACGGAAGTTTTAAATAGGTGCTTGGATACAGCCCAAAGCCACCCACCAAATATGACTACCCAAAGAGAACTCCAGACCCAACCAAGTGCCATTATTGATCGACGGATCGTGACTCGACGACGACGACCCACTAATAAAGTGCTAATACAGTGGGCGAACCTACCAATAGAAGATGCCACTTGGGAGAACTATGACGACTTGAAGATCAAATTTCCAGAATTCATGAATCATCAGCCTCGAGGACAAGGCTGATTTGAAGAGGGCGGGTCTGTTAGGACTCTAGCTTAGAGAGTCCTAATTGAGAGGGATATTCATGTAAAACTATTAGGACTCTAGCTAAGAGAGTCTTAATTGAGAGGGACATTCTATTAGGACTCTAGCTAGGAGAGTCCTAATTGTGAGGGGCATTAATGTAGGAGGTGTTTTCTTAGAGAAGAATTAGGAGTTGTAAGGGAATAGGAGTCTTGACTAGGAGTCCTATTAGGAGTTGGTTAGAAGTAAGAGTCTTAAGTAGGAGTCCTATTAGGAGTTAGGGTTTAGAAGCCCTATAAATAGCCATGTATTCCTTCTCTTTTCTTAAGCAATAGATGAATCTTTTCTGCAGCCTTTGAGCAGCAACTTGGAGAGAGGAACCCCTATAGAGTTCCAAGGAGGCCGATCCCCTAAAGAGATCAACCCCAAGTTTAGAATCTGCAAGGGTTCTAACACGGAGCCCTTGTCTTATTGGATGCAGATCCAATACCCACTAGGGGAGGACCCATTAGGGTTTGACAGGGGACCTCTATAAATAGGAGGGATTCAGAGCCACATAGGCTAGAGCCTTTGCTTGCCTTTCCTATTCTCCTCTCCCTCTCCACCTCAGAGCAGGCTTGGAGTTTTGAGGAGCGTCGTCGCAACCCTGCTGTGTGGATCACCGCTAGAGAGGAGGACACTTGACCTCCTTCACCCTCTCCTAAGGATCTGCAAGGAAACAAGGATATATGATCTCCCTAGGTAACACAATATACTCTATACGCAGTTTTAAGTTTCGCAGATTTTGCGCACCAATCTTCGCACGACGACGAACATCTCTTTGGGAATCGGGGATTTTGTTTTCTTGTTCTTCCACTGTGCATGTGATGTCGCCCCCAAGATTTCCCAACAGTGGTATTAGAGCCAGGTTGTTCGTGCGAATGATTGGTTTTGAACTGCGTGTGTTGTGTTTAGGAAGAATTTTGACGTCAAAATCGTTGACGCAAAAACAAGGAAGGGTAGCAACAGTTGCTGCCCTCGATCTGCTTGCGTGCAGCGTAGCCGAAGGCGGGTAGCACAGGGGATGTGTCTGCAACAGCCGGCCGGCGGCCTGCTTGCAGTAGGCTTGCGTCCGGCGGGGCTGGCAGCCCGCGGGCAAAGGCGCTTGCGGCCGCTTCTCCTGTGGGGTGAGGCGTCGCAGGGCAGCGGCGCCTAACGCCGCTGCTCTCGCGGGCGAATCCCCCCCACAGGGGTGGCCCCCGGCGGGACAGCACCGCCTGCGGGCGTTGCCCCGTCGGCAGAACCGCCCGCGGAGGCGGCGAAGCCCGCGGGGGCGCCCACCTGCAGCGGCAGCGCCGCCAGCGGGCGTGCCGCCTGCAAGCGAGGGCAGCACCCTCGCCCCGCCGCACAGGCCGCCTCCAACAGGGCGGCGGCGGTGGCAGCAGTAAGACAGAATTAGGGTTTTGGGGAAATAGACAGTTTTGCCCTTGTGAATTTGAGAAATTCCAATATCTGTCTTTTATCCAAATTATGAAAATACCCTTAGGAATGAGAAATTCCCTACATGTCCCTGATTTCAGAAAATATTAATTAATTAAAAGGTTTAGTTGATTATTATTTTTATTATTATCTAGTAGTCCTACATGATGATGATTATTTATACATATGATATATGATGTGTGGACGATGATCATGGACTGTGTGATGTGTGTACTTGTGATTATTATTATTGAGGTCTATGAACCTCCATTATATTTCTCGTTTATTGTCAGGCCTGCGTGCCTATGATTAAGTTGTAATCACATGAGGAGGCGCAGCGGGAGTGTGGATGTGATAGCGGGACCCACGAGACGGACGATCGTGATGCATGAAGATGCATCAAGATGTCGACAGAACCGACGAGGACGAGATGGACGATCACAGGGCATGGAGATGCACCGTTGCACACATAGATCTTGATGTGAGTGATTAGGCCTACTAGCTTGGGCCTAATCATATTAGGTTTTGGTCCATGATTATCTGGTGTGATTGTTTATACACATACTAGATATGTATATATATTTGCATGTGATGTAGATATATATTAAATATGTATATGTGTGACATGTCATATTAGGAGACCAAATCATAGAAACATCTCTCGATAATATTAAGTCGGTAAACGTGAGGCAATTAGATTGACCCACGTAGCCTTTCATCGTTATAAGTAGGAACTGATTCCCGGTGTAGGTTGTGTTGGTCGAGTCCCTCGAGACTCACCTATATCGCGATTCGCTATCTTGCTTATGACATAGAGATGTCACCGGTGACCTGATTGCATGGTATGCTTGGTCGAGTCCCTCGAGGGTATATCATCAAATCAGACTCATCTTGTAACGAAGGTGTTGACTTAACCGAGCATCATGGTTGGTCGAGTCCCTCGAGACCATGGTGATTCGGAGGCTGAAGAGGATGGGAATCACAAGGAGTTGTGATCGGCAAGAGTTGCCTACCTTTTAGGCTTAGTGTGATTGGTTGAGTCCCTCGAGGTTACACTAAGACGCTGATTGGATCCTGATCCCCACTAGAAGTCTGCCGGAGACTTCCGTTTCACATGCTGAGGGTATCTTGATAGTTTATTTCTTGCAAAATCTGCATGTTATTCATTTCTACTGCATCTTTATTTTCAGAAAATGTCGCTTTCAAATCCCTTAAGTGGCATACTTGATGTCAACCGCCTCACTAGTCCAAATTATACGGATTGGCTCCGTAACTTGAGAATTGTTCTCATAGCGGAGAAAATCATGTATGTCCTTGATACAGTGATGCCTACGCCCGAAGAAGGGGCAAGCAAGGATGAGATCGCTTGCTACGTGAAGTACATTGATGACTCCACTCTTACTTAGTGTTATATGTTAGGCTCTATGACTCCTGAGTTACAGAGACAACATGAAAAGATGGATGCCAGATCCATTCTCCTACATGTCCGCAAATTGTTTAAGGAACAGGGAAGGACTCAGCGATATGAGATATCCAAGAGCCTCTTCTGCGCTAGGATGACTGAGGGGACACCGGTTCAGAACCATGTCCTAAAGATGATTGAGTGGATAGAGAAACTCACAGGTCTAGGAATGGTCCTAGAGGATAACTTGTGTGTGGACATTGTTGTTGAATCTCGGATTTTGGTGATGAAGTTAATTGTCATTTGTTGTCTAATCTATGTGTTAAGATAAGTGTGCAGGATTAACTACGATGAAAGTAAGACATGCAGCAGGAGTTGCGCCGGAGTCATGACAATGATCACGTTGGGAGTTCGAGAGCTCGACGGAAGTTCGGACAGTCGTCGGAGGTTATGCGGGAACAAATCCGAGAAGTCCAGAAGCTTGCCAAAGAAGCTCGTCAGAACTTGCCAAGTGGATCATCGTAAGTCCAGGAGTTTGCCGGAAGTCTACAGGAGCATCACCGAGGGTTCATCGGATGATCGACGGAAGTTCGCCGGAAACTCGCCGGAAGAAGCGATTGACGCATCGGAGCAAGCGGCAGAAATTGTCTTAGGATTTATCGTAGTTAGCACTAATGATTAAGTTGAAAATGGGAGGTGATCCCATTAGCTTAATCTTGGGGCAATTGGGCCCCTAAAAAACCCAAATTGGGCCGAATGGATCAACCCATTCGGACCCTGGTTGCTGTGGGAGGTGCAACCGCCCAAGCCAGGAGGTAGCACCGCCTGGGCTAAGTTGTTAGGATCGGAGCGGCACTAAGAGGGGGGGGGGTGAATTAGTGCAGCGGATTAAAACTTCGATTTTAACAAAATCTTTCGTACGATAAGAACGGAACTTGAAAAGTTTAACTTGAAAGCGTATTCTTAAAGTTGCGCAGCAAGGGTAATAAGGAACTAAAGCAGTAAGAAGATTTGCAGTAATGTAAATGACAATAATAAAATGCAAACCAGAGATTACGCCGATTTTTAGAGTGGTTTGGTCAAATGACCTACTCCACTTGCGAGGCCCCTCTTCGATGAGGCTCCCACCTTCCACTAGCAAGTCTCTTGAAATGGAAGGGTAAACACCCCTCTTACAACCTTTTACAAGCAGCTCAACCTCTTACAAATTTTCAATAAGAAAGAAGGAGGAGAACTCTCTAGCAAATTGAAAACAAGACTTGCTAAGACTTTCTAAGACTTTTCTCTCAATCAAAATGCTTCTCAAAAGTTGTAACCTCAGCTGAGATTTGAGGGGTATTTATAGGCCTCAAGAGGATTCAAATTTTGGGCTCCAAAATTTGAATTCTCTTAGGGTTCCCGGTGCTGGAGGTGCCACCGCCCAGCCAGGCGGTGCCACCGCCCAGCGCTCGGGTGTTGGACGGTGCAACCGCCCAGCCAAGGAGGTGTCACCACCCAACACTCGGGTGCTGGGCGGTTTCACCGCCCAGCCAGGCGGTGCCACCGCTTGGCTCTCCAATTCATTTGTTTGGCTTAATTTTAGCCCAAACCAAATCTGACTTTGGGCCCAGTTGACCCCTAACCAGGATATAGGATTATCTCTTAATCCTAATCCTAATTATAGGTGAACTACATAACACAAAAAAAACATCCTAAGCAAGTTTTTTAACCGCGAACGTCGAGTCTTGTTCCGGCGAGCTTTTTGACGAACTTCTTCCGACAGACTCCCTACAAGCTCCCAATCTTTGTGATGACTTTAACGAGTAGCCGAGCCTTCTCGGTGATCTCCGCGAGCCTCCGACGATTTCTTCGGCGTACTTCCGACACGTTCCCGATTTCTTCTCGGTTGGTTCCGGCAACATCTTCGATGATTCTTCGGTCTCTTAAACGTCCATCGAGCTCGACTCCGGTATCCTTGCTTTATGTTTTCTGGTTATCGTAGTTAATCCTGCACACTGAACTCAATAATATGGATTAGATCAATTAACCCACCAATTGATTATATCATCAAAATCCGAGATTCAACAATCTCCCCCTTTTTGATGATGACAATCAATTGATGACGGAGTTAAACATAACTCCCCCTATCTATATGCCATATTATGAGAATATAAAAAAACACTTGAATTCCATCCCATTGGATTCAAGCATAACCCGATAAGTTCTAATCGTAGAACTTATCGTTATCCTCATTAAACAATAGTAAGTACGAAACTTCGATGAAAATCATAAGTTAAATGATAAGGGACGAATTTTGCTACGACAGAAGATAAAGATTTTCAATATAAATTTCATGATATCAATCTTGTGATATTTTCAAGGATTTGCAAGTCATATAAGACATTCATATCACACAAGTTTTTGTAATTCATATTAGTCATGCTATCGTTCTGGTGTAAGTCATCACTTCTCCCCCTTTGTCATCAACAAAAAGAGACAAGCCAGCTAATTGATGATCATAGAAAAAGGTTTAGCATTTATCAAAGTTCATCATTCAAATTTGCCAAAAATAGTTTATCCAAAAGACATCATCATCTATGCATTTTAAGACAGTAGTTATCTAAAAGGAAAGATCAGTTATCGTTCAATCGATGACAAACTTGAACTTGTTGTTAAAAGCAAACAGAACAGAATAAAAAGATACATCAATTTAATCCTTAGGAGGTAATCCACAGTGCTGATACATGATATCTATTTTTTCATTCATCTGTCGTAGTGTCTTCAAAATTTCAACTTGTTGATTCTGAATTTGTTCTTGCTGTGATTTGATCTGAGATAGCTCCGCCATAATGATATCTTCAGAGGAGAAAACAGGAGCTGAAGGTGCTGCGCCAAAGGGACTAGGAGGAGGAGATTCATTTCCCATAAGAATTGGTGTTTCGGGTTGTTCTATTGGTGTAGGAATTGGATCCGTCCTTCTAGGCTGCCTAACCCATATGCCATTGCTAAAAGTGCACCTAAGTCTTTTCAGCAGGTTTTTATTTATTATGTTATATCGATCATTTTGAATAGATTCTTCATCGGGTGGAATGCAAATGTCATAGGCATGAAGAATTCTAGTGATTAACCTCCCATATGGCAATATAGTATCTTTAGTCATAATATCCTGCTTGTGTTGGCAAATTAAGTACCCAAAATAATTATGCTGACCGGTCATAATCCAATACATGGTTCCTATCTCTATTTGACTTATTTCGTCAAGATGAAATTGTTTGGGGAATATGATGCTTGTGATAATGTGATGAAGAATTTTAGAGTTGAAAGGCAGTAAGTGTTCACAGCTCTTGGGTAGGAAGTCAAGGTTTGGATTTGCAAAAATTGTTTTCACGGCTTCGGTATAGGTTGCTCCTATGGTTTTGATGTCCCATTTACCTTTAAAATAGCATCCCCTATCTTTTTCAGTTATGCCAATTAGCTCACAAATAGTGCTGTCAAATATTCTAATGGGTGTTCCTAGAATGTAAGTGCTTAGGCTATCATTGTCCTCATATAGGTTAGCATAGAACAATCTCACTAACCGTGGATAGATTGGTTCCTCTATTTGTAGTAGAGGTAGAGCTTCTAGGTGTGCAAACCACCTAATGGGATCTAAGTCCTCTAGTTCATCCAAATCAACGTATTTTCCCTTATGGACACATCGTGTTTCAAATTTTGGAAAGCTAAGGGCTACCTCTTTTGATCTAAAAAGGTCATGGTTATATGAATCTCCTTCAATCCTTATTCCTTTTGATCTCTTAGGAGCCATTTTCTAGACAAGATGATGATGAAATTGTGAAAAATAAGCAAGAGAAAGAGAAAAGAAAAGAGGGATTTCAAGTGTTACCTTGTGGAGATTATGTTGAGAGATGGAAAGCTTGGACCACCAAGAATCCTTCTCCAATGTTTCTAAGAGTTAGAATGAGGGTTAGAGGGAATGGGAGAGGGTTTTTGAGAGGTTTTTCTTCGGGTTGGGGGCGGTGTCACCGCCGGCCCTAACCCCTCGGGTTAAAAGGGTGACTCGGTTGGTGTCACCGCCAAACTGGTCGGTGTCACCGCCTGGCGCCCGAGCACCAGGCGGTGCAATCGCCGGATCTGGCGGTGCCACCGCTGGCATCACGCGGAGGAAAGAAAAAAATTTTTCTTCCTTCCTTTTGTTTAGCTTATTCCCTCAAGATCATAAGTTATACTTTAATGGATCATTTTGAATTGAAGAGGAAGGAAGAATTCAAATTCATAAACGAAGGGAAAAGAACGAGTCCTTTTTGTGAAGTTCATTTTAGGGACAATTTAGCATGCCTAATTCCCTTCGGATGAATTCAAATTGGTCTTCATTCAAAGCTTTTGTAAATATATCTGCTAATTGATGCTTTGTGTCAATGAATTCTAGAACAACATCATTGTTAAGGACATGATCGCGTATGAAATGATGCCTAACGTCAATGTGCTTAGTTCTAGAGTGCTGAATTGGATTTTTAGTAAGACATATGGCACTAGTATTATCACATTTTATGAGAATGTTTTTAAAGTGAATTCCATAGTCTTCTAATGTATTTTTCATCCAAATGACTTGTGCACAACATGCACTTGCAGCAATGTATTCGGCTTCCGCCGTAGATAGTGCAACTGAATTTTGTTTCTTGGAAGTCCAAGAAATAAGTGCATGTCCTAAAAATTGGCATGTTCCGGATGTACTTTTTCTATCTATCCTACATCCACCAAAATCGGCATCTGCATAAGCTATTAGATCGAATTTTTCAGATTTTGGATACCACAATCCTAAATTTGGAGTACCTTTAAGATACCTAAATATTCTTTTAACACTCTTTAGATGAGATAATTTAGGATTAGATTGAAACCTAGCGCAAAGTCCTACACTAAACATAATATCTGGTCTAGTTGCGGTGAGGTAGAGTAGACTACCTATCATTCCCCTATATGTTTTTTGATCGAAATTTTCACTATTTTCATCCATATCTAACTTAGTCGCAGTACTCATAGGGGTGTTTATTACTTTTGAATTATCCATGTTAAATCGTTTTAACAATTCTAATGTATATTTGGATTGGTTAAGAAATATACCATCACTAAGTTGTTTGATTTGTAATCCTAAAAAGAAAGTTAATTCACCCATTAAACTCATTTCAAATTCATGACTCATACATTTGGCAAATGATTCACATAGTGATTCATCCGAAGAGCCAAAAATAATATCGTCAACATAAATTTGCACAATAAGAAAATTATTTTCAAAATGTTTAATAAACAATGTAGTATCAACCTTACCTTTGGTAAAATTATTTAAAATAAGAAAGGAACTAAGCCTTTCATACTAAGCTCTAGGAGCTTGTTTTAAGCCATAGAGAGCTTTAGTCAATTTGAATACATGATTAGGAAGAAGAGAATTTTCAAATCCGAGAGGTTGTTCGACATATACTTCTTCGGAAATAAAACCATTCAAGAAAGCACTTTTGACATCCATTTGAAATAGTTTAAAATTATTACTACTAGCATAGGCAAGGAGCATCCTTATGGCTTCTAATCGAGCCACGGGAGCGAAGGTTTCTTCGTAATCGATACCTTCTTCTTGGTTGAAACCTTTGGCCACTAATCTAGCCTTGTTTCTAACCACGATACCATTTTCGTCTTGCTTGTTTCTAAAGACCCATTTAGTACCAATGACTAAATGGTCACTAGGTCTAGGAACAAGCTCCCATACCTTATTCCTCTCAAATTGATTCAATTCCTCTTGCATTGCAATAACCCAAAAATCATCTTTTATGGCCTCGTCAATGCATTTAGGTTCAATTTGAGAAAGAAAGGCGGCATTAGCACAAAAATTCTTGAAAGAGGAACGAGTTTGAACCCTTTTAGATGTATCCCCTATAATTAGCTCCTTTGGATGAGCATCTATATACTTCCATTCCTTAGGTAAGGAAATTTCGGAAGAAGGTGCATCCAAGTTGCTATTTTGAGGAGGGGGTTCATTCAAATTCAAATTATCAAAACCAAGATCATCATCAAAATCATTTTTCTTTAAATTTGAAACTTCATTAAAAACTACATGAATAGACTCTTCAATTACTAAAGTTCTTTTATTAAAAACCCGAAAAGCTTTAGAAACGGAAGAGTAACCAAGAAAGATGCCTTCATCGGATTTAGCATCAAATTTTCCTAAGGCATCCCTTTCATTTAAAATAAAGCATTTACAACCAAAAACTTTAAAATAGGAGATGTTTGGTTTTTTGTTATTCCATAATTCATAGGGAGTTTTGGATAAGGATGGTCTTATTAGGACTCTATTCATGATGTAGCAAGCCGTATTTACAGCTTCGGCCCAAAAGTACTTAGGTAAACTATGTTCATTCAACATAGTTCTTGCCATTTCTTGTAGGTTTCTATTTTTCCTTTCAACTACTCCATTTTGTTGAGGATTTCTTGGAGTTGAGAAGTTGTGATTGTACCCATTACTTTCGCAAAAATTTTGAAAGTCACGGTTTTGGAATTCACCACCGTGATCACTCCGAATTGATGAAATCATGAAGCCTTTTTCGTTTTGAGTGAGTTTACAAAATTTAGAGAAACAATTGAAGCAATCACTTTTGTGAGCTAAGAAATAGGTCCAAGTGTATCTAGAGTAGTCATCCACAATCACAAAAGCATATTTGCTTCCACCTAGACTTGTTGTATCAATTGGTCCAAATAAGTCCAAATGGATCAATTGTAATGGTCTAGTGGTGCTAATTTGATTTTTTGGTTTGAAGCTTGTTTTTATTTGTTTGCCTAGTTGACATGCATCGCATACTTTGTCCTTAATAAACTTTATATTTGGAATTCCTCGTACTAATTCTTGAGATGAGATCTTAGATATTGTTTTCATGCTTGCATGGCCTAATCTCCTATGCCAAAGCCAAGCATCATCATTTACGGCGGAGAAACACATTTCATTACTTAGTTCATCAAGATTGATGGTATAGACATTATTTTGTTTTAAAGCAATCATAGTCATGTTATGATTTGGTTTTTCAATAATGCACATATTTGATTCAAATCTAACGATGTAACCTTTATCGCATAGTTGACTAATACTCAAGAGATTATGTTTCAATCCATCAACTAGTAAGACATCATCAATGGAAAAATTAAACTTGTTACCAATAGTTCCCTTGCCAATGATTTTGCCCTTGTTGTTGTCTCCGAAGGTAACGTACCCTTCTTCTTTGCTAGTGAGCATAGAGAAATGAGATGGATCTCCAGTCATATGTCTTGAGCATCCACTATCGAGATACCATCTCTTTCTCCTAGCTTGTGGGTTTGTCTACAAAAGAGGATGATTTTTAGGTACCCATTTGATTTTGGGTGCCTCAAAAATTGACCCACTAACTTTGTTATTTATTATTGAATTCTTTATAGTTCCTTTAGGAACCCATATTAATTTTTGTGAACTAATTTTTCTAAATGGGCATTTGTAGGCAATATGTCCGGATTTGCAACAAAAGTTGCATTTCATATAAGAGGAAACATGTAATGTAGGTCCTTTTATGAAAGTGGTAGGATTTTGATGTAATCCTTTTACAAATCCAATTCCATTTCTATTTACGATGTGACCCTTGTGTGCAAGGATCATATCTAATCCTTTGCTACCAACCTTAAACTTGTTTAAGGTTTCCTTAAGAAGCAAATTTTCATTTTTTAATGCTTCTAAGTGCTCACACTTAGAGCATGGAGGAGTTTGAAGACTATCAAACTTATCTTGTAGCAAAGCATGCTCTTTCTTTAAGATACTTAACTTCTTGCTAACAGTTCTACATTCATCAAATAATTCATGAAAAGCGATAGATAGTTCTTTAAAAGATAAATCTTCATTAAATAAATCACATACCTCTTCTCCTAACGCCATTAGCGCGTAATGAGCAACTTGCTCGGTGTTGGACTCCTCTTCTTCGGATGCGCTTGAATCATCCCACGTTGCCTTGAACGCCTTCTTCTTTGATGTTCTCTTTTTGGCTTGAGGACAATCGTTCTTATAGTGTCCTGGTTTTTTGCATTCATAGCAAATCACTTGGTCCTTCTTTTGTTCAAATTTATTTTTTGTATTATTTTTAAATTTGTTCTTTCTTAAATATTTTTTAAATTTTTGAGTCAAAAGTGCAATGTCATTGTCACTGTCCTCATCACTTGATGTTCCTTTCAAGTGGTCTTCTTGTGATTTGAGTGTCATATCCTTCCTGTTCTTTGGAAGGGGGTTCTCGAGCTCATCATGAGCTTGACATGTCATTTCGTAGGTCATTAGAGACCCAATGAGTTCTTCAAGAGGGAATGCTTTAAGGTCTTTGGCCTCTTGAATGGCCGTAACTTTTGGATCCCAACTTTTAGGGAGGGATCTTAAGATTTTAGTTACTAGTTCAAAGTTAGTAAAATCTTTACCAAGAGCTTTGAGTCCATTGATGACATCCGTAAACCGGGTGTACATGTCTCCGATGGACTCACTTGGTTTCATTCGGAAAAGTTCGTAAGAGGGCACAAGGATGTTGATTTTGGACTCTTTCACTCGGCTAGTGCCTTCATGAGTGACCTCAAGAGTTCTCCAAATATCAAAAGCCGAATCACACATTGAAACACGATTAAATTCGTTTTTGTCTAGTGCACAAAACAAGGCATTCATAGCCTTTGCATTTAAAGCAAAAACCTTCTTCTCCGATTCATCCCATTCGCTCATCGGAAGAGAAGATTTTTGAAATCCATTCTCGACAATAGACCAAAGCTCAAAGTCCATAGAAATGAGGAAGATTCTCATGCGAGTCTTCCAATATGTGTAATCCGACCCATTAAACGAAGGTGGTCGTGCAATAGAATGGCCCTCTTGCATGCCGGAGTAAGCCATCTCTCTTGGGTATTAAACCAAATATGAGAGATAACCTTGCTCTGATACCACTTGTTAGGATCGGAGCGGCACTAAGAGGGGGGGGGGGTGAATTAGTGTAGCGGATTAAAACTTCGATTTTAACAAAATCTTTCGTACGATAAGAACGGAACTTGAAAAGTTTAACTTGAAAGCGTATTCTTAAAGTTGCGCAGCAAGGGTAATAAGGAACTAAAGCAGTAAGAAGATTTGCAGTAATGTAAATGACAATAATAAAATGCAAACCAGAGATTACGCCGATTTTTAGAGTGGTTCGGTCAAATGACCTACTCCACTTGCGAGGCCCCTCTTCGATGAGGCTCCCACCTTCCACTAGCAAGTCTCTTGAAATGGAAGGGTAAACACCCCTCTTACAACCTTTTACAAGCAGCTCAACCTCTTACAAATTTTCAATAAGAAAGAAGGAGGAGAACTCTCTAGCAAATTGAAAACAAGACTTGCTAAGACTTTCTAAGACTTTTCTCTCAATCAAAATGCTTCTCAAAAGTTGTAACCTCAGCTGAGATTTGAGGAGTATTTATAGGCCTCAAGAGGATTCAAATTTTGGGCTCCAAAATTTGAATTCTCTTAGGGTTCCCGGTGCTGGCGGTGCCACCGCCCAGCCAGGCGGTGCCACCGCCCAGCGCTCGGGTGCTGGACGGTGCAACCGCCCAGCCAAGGAGGTGTCACCGCCTAGCCAGGCGGTGCCACCGCTTGGCTCTCCAATTCATTTGTTTGGCTTAATTTTAGCCCAAACCAAATCTTACTTTGGGCCCAATTGGCCCCTAACCAGGATATAGGATTATCTCTTAATCCTAATCCTAATTACAGGTGAACTACATAACACAAAAAAAAATCCTAAGCAAGTTTTTTAACCGCGAACGTCGAGTCTTGTTCCGACGAGCTTTCCGGCGAACTTCTTCCGACGGACTCCCTGCAAGCTCCCAATCTTTGTGATGACTTTAACGAGTAGCCGAGCCTTCTCGGTGATCTCCGCGAGCCTCCGACGATTTCTTCGGCGAACTTCCGACACGTTCCCAATTTCTTCTCGGTTGGTTCCGGCAACATCTTCGATGATTCTTCGGTCTCTTAAACGTCCATCGAGCTCGACTCCGGTATCCTTGCTTTATGTTTTCTGGTTATCGTAGTTAATCCTGCACACTGAACTCAATAATATGGATTAGATCAATTAACCCACCAATTGATTATATCATCAAAATCCGAGATTCAACATAAGTCTCCCAGGGAGACTGGGCGGTGTAACCGCCCTAGCCAGGAGGTGCAACCGCCTGGGCTCAGTCTCCGAGCGAGACTGGGCGGTGCAACCTCTCCTGACAAGAGGTGGCACCGCCTGAGCTCAAGTTTCGAGCTCTACCAGGCGGTGCAACCGCCCCAGTCAGGAGGTGCAACCGCCTGAGCTCGGTCTTCGAGCTCTGGCAGAGAGGTGCAACCGCCCCTGACAGAGGTGGCACCGCCTAGAGGCTCAGTCTTCGAGCTCTGCCAAGCGGTGCAACCGCCCCAGTCAGGAGGTGCAACCGCCTGATCCCAGAATTCCGGGAATTGACAGTTCTGAGCTCCAAATTTGAACTGGGTTGGGGCCTATAAATACCCCACCCATTCAGCACTGAAAGGTAGCAACTTATACTCGAAATCTTGATATCTTTCTGTGATTCTTAGAGCTCAAAACTGTTGTAAAGACCAAAAGTTCTCCTTCTTGTGTTCTTCAAAGTTTGAGTTGTAAAGAGAGGAGAGAAAACTTCTGTAAGGGTTGTCTCCTAAGCCCGTCAAAAGGAGTGAATCTGTAAAAGGGTGGTTGGCCTTCGCCTATTGAAGGAAGGCCTCTAGTTGACATCAGTGACCTCGTCGGTGGAGGAAGCCAAAAGTGGAGTAGGTCAAGATTGACCGAACCACTCTAAATCTCGGTTTGTATTTCCTTTGAGCATTTTACCTTCACTGCAAACTTCTCAATAGCTTACTGCCTTCTGCGATTTTTACGAACAAGTTTCTAAGTTCAGAACTTTCCGAATCTGCGTTTAAACGTAAATTATTTTTCTGTACGATCATCATATTTCAGTTTATGTTTACGTTTTGATTTCAATCATAACTGTTTACTGCCTTCTGCGATCTTACGAACAAGTTTCTAAGTTCAGAACTTTCCAAATCTGCGTTTAGATGTAAATCGGCTTTTATCGTACGAACGTCGCTTTTCAGTTTACGCTTGTATTATGCTTTCCATCATAAACTGCAAACTACCTTCGTAGATCTACTTTAACGTCTTCTCACTTAATCTCAAGTTAAAGTAATCTTAGAATCGGCTTTCACATTGAAATCGTTTTTATCGAACGAACGCAGCTTTCGTTTTAATCGCTGAAAAATTTCCGCTGCACTAATTCACCCCCCCCCTCTTAGTGCTCTTGATCCTAACAATTGGTATCAGAGCTCGGTTAACTCTCAAACGGATTAAAACCCAAGAGAGATGGCTTACGCCGGAAACCAAGAGGGCCATTCTATTACACGTCCACCCATGTTCAATGGGACAGACTACACCTATTGGAAGACCCGAATCAGGATCTTTCTTATTTCTATGGATTTTGAACTTTGGAATCTTGTCGAGAATGGGTTTTCGAAGTCTTCTCTTCCAATGATCGATTGGAATGATTTGGAGAAGAAGGCTTTCGCTCTTAATGCAAAGGCTATGAATGCCTTATTTTGTGCACTTGATAAAAACGAGTTTAATCGTGTTTCGATTTGTGAAACCGCATTTGATATTTGGTACACACTCGAAGTGACTCATGAAGGCACAAGTAGAGTGAAAGAGTCAAAAATCAATCTTTTGTTACACTCTTTCGAACTTTTCCGGATGAAACCGAGTGAGACTATTGGCGACATGTTTACCCGTTTCATGGATGTCGTCAACGGTCTAAAAGGACTCGGAAAAAGTTTTTCGGATTTTGAGCTTGTAAATAAGATTCTAAGATCCCTTCCTAAGAGTTGGGATCCTAAAGTCACTACTATTTAAGAGGTGAAAGATCTAAACAACTTCCCTCTTTAAGAACTAATTGGGTCATTAATGACCTACGAGATGACTTGCAAAGCTCATGAAGAGCAAGAAGACATCCTTTCAAAGAACAAGAAGGATATGACACTTAGAACTTTGGAAGACCACTTGAAAGAAAACTCAAGTGATGAGGACTGTGACGATGACTTGGCACTTCTAACAAGAAATTTTAAAAAATTCATTAAAAGAAACAAGATTAAGAATGACACTAAAAATAAACTTGAACCCAAGAAGGACCAAGTTATTTGCTATGAGTGCAAAAAGCCGGGACACTACAAGAGTGATTGTCCCCAAGCCAAAAAGAGAATAACAAAGAAGAAGGCGCTCAAAGCAACATGGGATGATTCGAGCGCGTCCGAAGAAGAGGAGTCCAACACCGAGCAAGTTGCTCATTATGCCTTAATGGCCATCGGAGAGGAGGTAACAAATTTATTAGATGCAAATTTATCTTTCGATGAATTATTAAATGCCTTCCATGACTTATTTGATGAATGCAAGATTATCAATAGAAAATATAAATTGCTAAAAAAGGAGCATGATAGTCTTACTTGTGATTTTGATAAGTTAAAAACTGAATATCATGATAGTTTAGATCCATGCATCAAATGCCATGAAATAGAAACTCTCCAAAAAGAAAACTTGCTACTTAAAGACACCTTGAAGAAATTCGAGGTTGGTAGCAAGTCATTAAACATGATCCTTGCAAACAAGGGTCACGTTCCAAAAAGGAGTGGAATTTGATTTGTGAGAAGTTCTCACCAAAATCCAACCACCTTCATAAAAGGCCCCATCTTACATGTTCAACACCAAACCAAATGCAACTTTTGTTGCAAACTTGGACACAATACGCACTATTGTCCATTCAAGAAAATTAGTCCAAACAAATTGATTTGGGTTCCTAAAGGAACCATGATAAATTCTATGCAACATGATAGACAATGTAGATCTATCCTTGAGGCGCCCAAAAGCAAATGTGTACCTAAAAATCATCCTTTCTTGTAGAAACCCACACCATCGCAAGCTAGGAGCAAGAGATGGTACCTTGATAGTGGATGCTCAAGGCATATGACCGGAGATCCATCTCAATTCTCTAAGCTCACTAGCATAGACGAAGGCTATGTCACCTTCGGAGACAACAACAAGAGTAAAATCATTGGCAAAGGAACCATAGGTAACAAATCCAACTTCTTTATTGAAGATGTTTTGTTAGTTGATGGTTTAAAACATAACCTCTTGAGCATTAGTCAATTATGTGATAAATGATACATTGTCAAATTCGAATCTAATGCTTGTATAATTGAAAAACCACATAAAAACATGTCTATGATTGTATTAAAACAAAATAACGTATACACTATTGACATCAATGATTTGTGTAATGAAATGTGTTTTTCGGTTTTGAATGAGGATGCTTGGCTATGGCATAGAAGATTAGGTCATGCTAGCATGAAACTAATCACTCAAATATCATCTAAAGAACTTATAAGAGGAATTCCTCATATCAAGTTCATCAAAGATAATGTATGTGATGCTTGCCAATTAGGTAAACAAATTAAGGGTAGTTTCAAAACTAAGAATCAAATAAGCACCTCTAGGCCCTTACAATTGATCCATATGGACTTGTTCGGACTAATCTCTACATCGAGTCTAGGAGGTAGCAAATACGCCTTTGTCATTGTTGATGACTATAGCAGATATACATGGACCTACTTCTTAAAACAGAAAAATGAATGCTTTAGATATTTTACCAAGTTTTGTAAACTTGTTCAAAATGAGAAGGGTTCTATGATTTCGTCAATTAGAAGTGATCATGGTGGAGAATTTCAAAACCATGATTTCCAAGAATTCTGTGAACTCAATGGATACAACCATAATTTCTCTACTCCAAGAAATCCTCAACAAAATGGGGTAGTAGAAAGAAAAAATCGAAATTTACAAGAAATGGCAAGAACCATGTTGAATGAACATAGCCTACCCAAATACTTTTGGCCCGAAGCCGTAAACACTGCATGCTATATTTTGAATAGAGTTCTAGTAAGACCCTTACTCACCAAAACTCCTTATGAGTTATGGAATAACAAAAAAAACCAATGTTTCATATTTTAAAGTCTTTGGGTGTAAGTGTTTTATCTTGAATGAAAAGGATAACTTAGGAAAATTTGATGCTAAATCCGATAAAGGAATCTTTCTTGGTTATTCTTCGGTTTCTAAAGCTTTTCGTATCTTCAATAAAAGAACTTTAATTATTGAAGAATTCATTCATGTTGTTTTCAATGAGATTTCCGAAATTAGGAAAAATGATCTTGATGATGATGTTAATTTTGATTCTTTGAATTTAAATGAAACCCCATCTCCAACTAGCAACTTAGATGCATCCACTTCCCAGATTTCCTTACCCAAGGATTGGAAGTATGTTGATGCTCATCCTAAGGAGCTAATCTTAGGAGACATATCAAAGGGGGTTCAAACACGATCTTCTCTTAAAAATTTTTGTGCCAACGCCGCTTTTCTCTCCCAAATTGAACCCAAATGTGTTGATGAAGCCATGAAAGATAATTCATGGATTATCGCAATGCAAGATGAATTGAATCAATTTGAGAAAAATGAGGTGTGGACGCTTGTTCCTAGGCCAAATGACCATTTAGTTATTGGTACTAAATGGGTCTTTAGAAACAAGCAAGATGAAAATGGTATCGTGGTTAGAAACAAGGCTAGATTAGTGGCCAAAGGTTTCAACCAAGAAGAAGGTATCGATTACGAAGAAACCTTCGCTCCTGTGGCTCGATTAGAAGCCATAAGGATGCTCCTTGCCTACGCTAGTAGTAATAATTTTAAGTTGTTTCAAATGGATGTTAAAAGCGCTTTTCTTAATGGCTTTATTTCCGAAGAAGTCTATGTTGAACAACCTCCTGGATTTGAAAATAATAGTCTCCCTAATCATGTGTTTAGATTAACTAAAGCTCTCTATGGTTTAAAACAAGCTCCAAAGGCTTGGTTTGAGAGACTTAGTTCTTTTCTTATTGAAAATAATTTCATAAAAGGCAAGGTTGATACTACATTATTCATCAAGAACTTTGAAAATAATTTTCTCATTGTTCAAATTTATGTTGATGATATTATCTTTGGTTCTATGAATGAATCTCTCTGTGAATCTTTTGCTAAAACTATGAGTCTTGAATTCGAAATGAGTTTAATAGGAGAGTTAACATTCTTCTTAGGTTTACAAATCAAACAACTAAGCAATGACATCTTTATTAGTCAAACTAAATATGCTATGAATTTACTAAAGAAGTTTAATATAAATAACTCAAAAGCTATTAACACTCCTATGAGCACCTCCACTAAGTTAGAAATTGATGAAAGTGGAGAAAGCTTCGATCAAAAAACTTATAGGGGTATGATAGGAAGTTTACTTTACCTCACTGCAACTAGACCAGACATCATGTTCAGTGTAGGACTTTGTGCTAGATTTCAATCAAACCCTAAGATATCTCATCTCAAAGCAGTTAAAAGAATACTCAGATATCTTAATGGTACCACAAATCTAGGATTATGGTACCCAAAATCAGAGAATCTTGAGTTAATTGCTTATGCTGATGCGGACTTTGCTGGCTGTAGATTAGATAGAAAAAGCACATCAGGAATATGTCAATTCTTAGGACATGCCCTTGTTTCCTGGTCATCTAAGAAACAAAACTCGGTTGCACTATCGACAACCGAAGCTGAATATATTACAGCAAGTGCATGCTGTGCACAAGTTGTATGGATGAAAAATACCTTAGAAGATTATAAAGTTCATCTTAAAAATATTCCCATTAAATGTGATAACACAAGTGCAATATGCTTAACAAAGAACCCTATACAACACTCAAGAACAAAACATATTGATATTAGACATCATTTTATACGAGATCATGTTACTAATCATGATGTAATTATAGAGTTCATTGATACTAAACATCAACTAGCCGATATTTTTACAAAACCTCTAGGTGAAGAACAATTTGATTTTATAAGAAGAGAATTAGGAATGTTGATGTGTCCGAATACTTAAACTAGTTAAAATTACTTTTCGGACTTTATTGAAAGATCAAATCACTTGATTGCCATGTGTTGAAATGTTTTTGATTTTTGTAGCATAATCTGGTCTGAATGCATGAAAGAATTCGTCTCATTTTCGGACTCGCTTAACAGCTGGAATGACAAAAATCAAACACACTCTTATGAAAAATATTTTTCGAAATGGATTTGATAAAATGACTTTCCTCCTTCATGCACAAAGAATTATAACATACAAGGAGAAGAAGTATTCAAAGCATTATACTTATCATGCCTTCCTTTATATGCTTGATAACTTGCTTATATTGTTCTCCTGGTATCACATCTACCATGCTTTTTGTTGATGACAAAGGGGGAGAAATATATGAATTGATTTGATGCTATAAACACTGATGCTATGATTATGCCATGCCTGCATCATCAAGAGATATATGAAAAGATGCCATGCAACACTTGCTAAAATATAAGAAATGTGTGCATCATGTAATGATATCAAAATCTTACTTCACAGCTTTACATGTTGATATCTTACAATATGATGAATTGCTACTATTACCATCATTCAAACTTGTAATATAAAATTTGAAAATGAATGTCAAGCCTTAACATCATCTTCAAAGAGATACATCATGATAGGAATCATGATGGGAATATGTCTCTTGAATTTATAAGGTTTTAAATTCAAGAATGACTTATCTCAAGTATGGCATATAGATAGGGGGAGTTAAGGTTAACTCCATTATCAATTGATTGTCATCATCAAAAAGGGGGAGATTGTTGAATCTCGGATTTTGATGATGAAGTCAATTGTCATTTGTTGTCTAATCTATGTGTTAAGATAAGTGTGCAGGATTAACTACGATGAAAGTAAGACATGCAGCAGGAGTTGCGCCGGAGTCATGACAATGATCACGTTGGGAGTTCAAGAGCTCGACGGAAGTTCGGACAGTCGTCGGAGGTTCTGCGGGAACAAATCCGAGAAGTCCAGAAGCTTGCCAAAGAAGCTCGTCGGAACTTGCCAAGTGGATCATCGTAAGTCCAGGAGTTTGCCGGAAGTCCGCAGGAGCATCACCGAGGGTTCATCGGATGATCGACGGAAGTTCGCCGGAAACTCGCCGGAAGAAGCGATTGACGCATCGGAGCAAGCTGCAGAAATTGTCTTAGGATTTATCATAGTTAGCACTAATGATTAAGTTGAAAATGGGAGGTGATCCCATTAGCTTAATCTTTGGGCAATTGGGCCCCTGAAAAACCCAAATTGGGCCGAATGGATCAACCCATTCGGACCCTGGTTGCTGTGGGAGGTGCAACCGCCCAAGCCAGGAGGTAGCACCGCCTAGGCTAAGTCTCCCAGGGAGACTGGGTGGTGCAACCGCCCTAGCCAGGAGGTGCAACCGCCTGGGCTCAGTCTCCGAGCGAGACTAGGCGGTGCAACCTCTCCTGACAAGAGGTGGCACCGTTTGAGCTCAAGTTTCGAGCTCTACCAGGCGGTGCAACCGCCCCAGTCAGGAGGTGCAACCGCCTGAGCTCGGTCTTTGAGCTCTGGCAGAGAGGTGCAACCACCCCTAACAGAGGTGGCACCGCCCAGAGGCTCAGCCTTCGAGCTCTGCCAGGCGGTGCAACCACCCCAGTCAGGAGGTGCAACCGCCTGATCCCGGAATTCCGGGAATTGACAGTTCTGAGCTCCAAATTTGAACTGGGTTGGGGCCTATAAATACCCCACCCATTCAGCACTGAAAGGTAGCAACTTACACTCAAAATCTTGATATCTTTCTGTGATTCTTAGAGCTCAAAACTGTTGTAAAGACCAAAAGTTCTCCTCCTTCTGTTCTTCAAAGTTTGAGTTGTAAAGAGAGGAGAGAAAACTTCTGTAAGGGTTGTCTCCTAAGCCCGTCAAAAAGAGTGAATCTGTAAAAGGGTGGTTGGCCTTCGCCTATTGAAGGAAGGCCTCTAGTTGACGTCGGTGACCTCATCGGTGGAGGAAGCCAAAAGTGGAGTAGGTCAAGATTGACCGAACCACTCTAAATCTCGGTTTGTATTTCCTTTGAGCATTTTACCTTCACTGCAAACTTCTCAATAGCTTACTACCTTCTGCGATTTTTACGAACAAGTTTCTAAGTTCAAAACTTTCTGAATCTGCGTTTAAACGTAAATCGTTTTTCTATACGATCATCATATTTTAGTTTACGTTTACATTTTGATTTCAATCATAACTGTTTACTGCCTTCTGCGATCTTACGAACAAGTTTCTAAGTTCAGAACTTTCCAAATATGCGTTTAGATGTAAATCGGCTTTTATCGTACGAACGTCGCTTTTCAGTTTGCGCTTGTATTCTGCTTTCCATCATAAACTGCAAACTGCCTTCGTAGATCTACTTTAACGTCTTCTCGCTTAATCTCAAGTTAAAGTAATCTTAGAATCGGCTTTCACATTGAAATCGTTTTTATCGAACGAACGCAGCTTTCGTTTTAATCGCTGAAAAATTTCCGCTGCACTAATTCACCCCCCCCCTCTTAGTGCTCTTGATCCTAACAATTATGCTTCAGTCCCTGAGGTGACTCTCCCAGAGCTCCTCAATATGTTGAGGGAGGCAAAGAGTACTATTAAGAAAGAGAAGCTAGTTCTCTACACTAGTGAGACCAGAAAGAAAAGGAAAGCAGAAAGGTCCCTTAAGAAGGGAAAGGGCAAGGGCAAACCAAGTAAAGCAAAGGTTGCTAAGAAAGACCCAGCAAAGGACAAAGGCCAGTGCTTCCACTATGGTAAAGATGGGCATCGGAAGAGGAACTGCAAAGAGTACCTTGCAGAAAGGGCAAAATAGAAGCTTGGAGAAGCTTCAGGTACATTCATGATCAATCTCCAATTGTTAGATTTTTGTGATAGTGCATTGGTATTGGATACCAGTATTGCTTATCACATCTACAATTTATTATAAATTCTAGCAAAGCCGAGGGGAGATTGACGAGAGGAATATTGCATAAAGGTTTGTTTATACAAGACACTATTCCACATATCATGAATGTAAGTGTCTAAGAGAAAACGAGATGAGGTGAACAGTGCATACCTATGACATTGTAGGCTAGGTCATATCCATGAGGGAATGATTCAAAAGTTGCTAAATGATGGATATCTAGATCCATTCGACTATGTGTCATATGTAACTTGCGAGCCTTGCCTTCGTGGAAAACTAACCAACTCTCTATTTAGTGGAACTGGAGAGAGAGCCACTGAGCTGTTGGAACTCATACATAGTGATGTATGTGGACCCATGTCAACTCATGCCATTAGTGGTTACTCATACTTCATTACATTTACTGATGATTTCTCAAGGCATGGATATGTGTACTTAATGAAGTACAAGTCCGAGGCCTTTGAGAAATTCAGAGAGTATAAGAATGAGGTGGAGAACCAGACTAGAATGAGTATCAAAACTCTTCAATCAAATCGAGGAGGTGAGTACTTAAGTACATAGTTTACTCAATTCCTCAAGGACCATGGGATATTATCCCAATGGACACCTCCTTATACACCTCAGCTTAATAGTATTTCTGGAAGGAGGAATTGTACGCTGTTAGATATGGTACAGTCCATGATGAGTTTCGCTGACCTACCCATCTTATTCTAGGGATATGCCCTAGAGACCGCAGCTTACCTTCTGAATAGAGTTCTAACTAAGTCGGTAGTGTCTACACCATATGAGATATGGAAAGGGAAGAAGCCTGATCTTAAGGTTGTTAAGATTTGGGGCTGCCCTGCCCACGTTAAAAGACATAACCTCGATAAGTTAGAATCAAGGACAGAGCGATGCAAATTTGTGGGATACCCCAAGGAAACTTGTGGGTATTATTTCTATCATCTCGAGGACCAAAAGATCTTTGTAGCTAAGAGAGCAGTGTTCCTTGAGAAGGAACATATTCTTGACGGAGATAGTAGGAGAATGATAGAGTTGAGCGAGGTTGGAGAACCAAGCTCAAGCACCACTCTACAGCCCGAGTCTGTTCAGGTATCTAATACACAAGTTTCAACTTTACGCAGGTCTGATAGAGTATCCCATCCTCCTAAGAGATATGTGGGACATATTAGAGGAGAGGATGTTGAGGATATTGATCCTCAGACCTACGAGGAGGCTATTATGAGTATAGACTCTGGGAAGTGGCAAGAAGCCATGAATTCTGAGATGGATTCTATGTACTCCAATAAGGTTTGGAACCTAGTTGATGCGCCCAAAGGTATTGTACCCATCGGTTGCAAGTGGATCTTTAAGAAAAAGATCAGAGTAGATGGAAAGGTAGAGACCTATAAAGCAAGGCTAGTGGTTAAGGGGTATCGTCAAAGGCAAGGTGTTGACTACGACGAAACCTTCTCACCCGTAGCAATGCTAAATTCCATCAGAATTCTATTGGCTATTGCAGCACACTATGATTATGAGATTTGGCAAATGGATGTGAAAATCGTATTCCTCAATGGGAACCTCAAGAAGGAGGTGTATATGATGCAACCTGAGGGATTCGTGTCCAAGAACTGCCCAGATAAGGTGTGAAGGTTGCTTAGATCCATTTATGGACTAAAGCAAGCTTTTCGAAGCTGGAACATAAGATTTGATGGGGCAATCAGATCTTATGACTTCGTTAAGAACGAAGATGAGCCTTGCGTGTACAGGAAGGTAAGTGGGAGCGTTATCACCTTTTTGGTGTTATATGTGGATCACATCCTGATCATTAGGAATGGCGTAGGAATGCTATCCACAATAAAGGCTTGGTTATCTAGACATTTCTCCATGAAGGACTTAGGGGAGGCATTCTATACCTTGGGGATTAGAATCTATAGAGATAGATTCAAGAGGATGCTTGGCTTATCCTAGTCCAGGTACATAGAAACTATTGTCAAATGGTTTGGCATGAAAAATTCCAAGAGAGGTCTCATACCGATGAGACATGGGATATCGCTTTCTACGAGTATGTCCCCAAAGACTCCAAAAGAAATGGCCAACATGGATATGATACCTTATGCCTTAGTAATAGGGTCTATCATGTATGCCATGCTATGTACTAGGCCTGATATAGCGCATGCTCTGAGTGTCACGAGCAGGTATTAGGCGGATCCAGGCTTGGAGCACTGGAAAGCAATAAAGTGTATCCTTAAGTACTTGAGAAGGACTAAGGATTTTTACTATGGAGATAATAGCCTTAAGGTTGAAGGCTACATAGACTCAAGTATTCAGTCTGATGTCGATAATAGCAAGTCGAATTCAGGGTATGTGTACACCTTGAATGGAGGAGCAGTGTGCTGGAAGAGTTCCAAGCAAGATACTACTACTGACTCGACCACAGAGGCGGAGTATATTGCTGCATCAGATGAAGCAAAGAAGGGAGCCTGGTTGAAGATGTTCATCACAGATTTGGGAGTCGTTCTAGATAGCGAGAAGTCGACTTCCTTATATTGCGACAACTATGGGACGATTACTCAAATAAGGGGACCCGGGTCTCATCAGAAGTGTTTTGAGGAGGTTCTAGTTTATCAAAGAGATCGTAACCCGAGGAGATGTAGCAGTGGAAAGAGTTCCATCCAAAGATAACATTGTAGATCCACTGATAAAGTCGTTGTCTCATTTTGTCTTTAAGCGTCACAGGAGTCTGATGGGGATCAGACACATATGTGATTGGCTTTAGGTTAAGTGGGAGATTGCTAGTCATAGGTGCCCAGCAAGCCAATCACGTGAGTGATGGCACGTGTGACTTGATACAGAATCTTTTTACTTATTATATTTTGGCGTATATCACTTTATAACTATTGCATAAATGCATATATATATTGTGATGTCCTTGGATTTGTGCAATGGGAATCGGATCGTGATGAGATCACGATAATGAGATCGATTCACCTTTAAACACATATCCTAAATAATCCCGATCATAGGTTACTTGAGAGGGACATCGTGATAACCGGACAGACTAGTGTGCTGTATACCCGTCCATATGATGGATGCAGTTGGTCTCATAGCTGCTCGTGTAGGGACACTAGGGATACAATACAGGTGCTCATTGGAGAATGAGTTCACTGATTGATCCGCTTACGGAATGCTGGATGGTTGATGATGCCTTATTGTCAGACAGCGATTCTGTAGTCCTAGTGGTGTATCTGGTCCTTAGACTTGGGACACCAAGGATGTCCTATATGAGTGCTCCACTCTTTGATACCAGACTTATAGGTTTGGCTGTCCCAGATCTAGTACAGCTGGTCATTGGGAGTGGTAGTTGACCTTACGAGGGCTATTGAGTGTCGATAGAGGATCATCTACTCTCGGCGTTATGAGAGGAATATCCCATGTGTTCTTGCTCAGACAAATCCCTGGCCAGGGTCATTTGGGTTGAGAGAGAAAGAGTTCTCCGGGAGAATCCGATTAGAGCGAGACTCGAGTAGAAACCGTATGGGTCTGATAGTACCATGCTCGATATACGGTCTTTGGGATATTAGATGGATGAGGGACAATAGGTACATGGTAACTAAGGACAGACAGATCCAATAGATTGGATTCCCCTGTATCGTTTGGGGACTACGGCGTAGTGGCCTAGTACGTCCGTAGTCGATGAGTCGAGTGAATTATTACAGAGATAATAATTCACTGAGTTAGAAGGAGTTCTGACAGGTATGACTCACAGCCAGCTCGATATTGGGCCTAGAGGGTCACACACATATGGTAGGCATTGCGATGAGTAGAGGTTCGGATATGAGATATCCGACCGAGCCCTTGTCTTATTGGATGCAGATCCAATACCCACTAGGGGAGGACCCATTAGGGTTTGACAGGGGACCTTTATAAATAGGAGGGATTCAGAGCCTCATAAGCTAGAGCCTTTGCTTGCCTTTCCTATTCTCCTCTCCCTCTCCACCTCAGAGCAGGCTTGGAGTTTTGAGGAGTGTCGTCGCAACCCTGCTGTGTGGATCACCGCTAGAGAGGAGGACGCTTGACCTCCCTCACCCTCTCCTAAGGATCTGCAAGGAAACAGGGATATACGATCTCCCTAGGTAACACAATCTACTCTATATGCAGTTTTAAGTTTCGCGGATTTTGTGCACCAATCTTCGCACGACGACGAACATCTCTTTGGGAATTGGGGATTTTATTTTCTTGTTTTTTCGCTGCGCATGTGATGTCGCCCCCAAGATTTCCCAACAATTTCTTCCTTCTCCCTCTTAACAATCATGAGGCCATGCTCAGAATTAAATGGTTGACGACATTAGATGATATTTCTTGGAATTTTATGAAACTAATTATAAAATTTTACAGTAAGGAGAAACAGGTGACATTGCACGGGAAACGTGGGGGCGATATAACAACGATTTGCACACAACAAATGGAGAAGGTTTTACATAAAGCATGCAGCGGCTTTTTGGTATAACTTGAGCAGCAAACTAAGGGAGAGCCAACAGAATTTGAAGATCCAAATCTACTTCCTTTGCTTGTTGAATTTTCAAATATATTTGACGAACCGCGCAACCTACCTCTTACCCGTCGGTATGATCATTGTATAACGATCCTTCCAGACAAATCTTCAGCAAATGCTCAGCCATATCAGTATCCACATCTCTAGAAGGATGAAATAGAAAGGATTGTAAAAGAGATGCTTGAAATAGGAGTTATTCGGTCAAGTTGCAATCTCTACTCTTCACCGGTGCTACTTGTACGCAAGAAGGACGGAACAAGGCGAATATGTGTTGATTACCGAGCTCTCAATAGCATAACCATAAAGGACAAATATCTTATTCCAATAGTAGATGAATTACTAGATGAAAGGGAGCATAAATCTTCACAAAGCTGGACCTTTGATTCGGGTATCATCAAATACAAGTGTGCGAAGAAGACATACCGAAAACCACCTTTTGAACACTCAACAACCACTATAAATTTTTGCTTTCTTCAACAGAAGGTGGAATATATTGGGCATATCATATCAAAGGAAGGTGTGACAGTGGACCCCTTCAAAATTGGAGCAATGCAAAACTGGCTGACCCCGAGAAACATAAAATTTCTACATGGCTTTTTGGGTTTAATAGGCTACTACCGTAAGTTCATGAAAAACTATGGAAAGATCAATGCACCACTTACTTCCTTACTGGAAAAAGATGTCTTCCAATGGTTGGATAGAGCCTCCACTTCCTTCGACAAACTTAAGGCAGCCATGACGACGACACCGGTACTAACCCTACCAGATTTCAACCGACCCTTCATTATTGAGGCCGACGTATCTGGAGTCGGAATTGGAGCCATTCTCATGCAAGATGGTCGACCACTCGCATACACTAGCAAGACATTATCTCCCTCCCATCAAAATAAGTCAATATATGATAAGGAGATGCTCGCCATTGTGTGCACAGCAACGAGGTGGAGACCCTACTTGATTGGTCGATGATTTAAAATTAAAACCAACCATAAAAGCCTTAAGTACTTTTTGGAGCAAAAGATATCATCCCCTGAGCAGCAAAAATGAGTAACAAAACTTATTGGATTTGATTATGAAATAACTTACAAAAAGGGGAAAGAGAATATTCTTGTAGATGCACTTTCGCAGCTACCCGAGCAAGCTGAAGTTTCGACCGTTTCACTTCCGACTAGCAACTTCCTTGAGGGTATTAAGATGGAATGGCAGAAAGATTCTGAGACTAGTAAGATTATAAAAAATTTGGAGGAAGCACCAAGCTTCGTGGCTCATTACAATTGGGACTCAAAAGAATTACACTATAAGGGACGCATTGTGCTTATGATAAATTCTACTTGCATCTTCACGAGCAGATTTTGGACAAAGCTATTCCATATGCAGGGTACTAAATTGAAAATGAGTACGACATATCACCCACAAATCAACGGCCAGACAAAAGTTGTAAATAGGTGCTTGGAGACAACACCAAATATGATTATCCAAAGAGAACTCCAAACCCAGCCAAGTGCCATTATTGATCGATGGATCGTGACTCGACGACAACGACCCACTACTAAAGTGCTAATATAGTGGGTGAACCTACCAACAGAAGATGCCACTTGGGAGAACTATGACGACTTGAAGATCAAATTCCCAAAATTCATGAATCGTCAGCCTCGAGGACAAGGCTCATTTGAAGAGGGCGGGTCTGTTAGGACTCTAGCTAGGAGAGTCCTAATTGAGAGGGACATTCATGTAAAACCTACCTAAGTTGACCCCTATTAAAGAGGTGAAGAGGCCGGCTAGGGTTAGGAGGTTGTTTCTTAGAGATGAATTAGGAGTTGTAAAGGAATAGGAGTCTTGAGTAGAAGTCCTATTAGGAGTTGATTAGAAGTAGGAGTCTTGAGTAGGAGTCCTATTAGGAGTTAGGGTTCAGAAATCCTATAAATAGCCATGTATTCCTCCTCTTTTGATAAGCAATAGATGAATCTTTTCTGCAGCTTTTGAGCAGCAACTAGGAGGGAGGAACCCCTATAGAGTTCCAAGGAGGCCGATCCCCTAAAGAGATCAACCCCAAGTTTAGAATCTGCAAGGGTTCTAACAGATCGGCCCTCCTTGATCACTTCGAGGGGATCGACCTCCTAGGGTTTGTCCATAGAGTGAAATAATATTTCATTGATTAATTGATTGATTTAAAGAAAGAGTTACATCACTATTTATAGAGTTCCACCTAGAGTCCACCTGGACTTGGACTCATAATAATAAATAAATATTAAATAAACCTCTATCCGACTCTAACTGAACTAAACAGACTCAATAAACAACCGGACTAAACAGACTCAATAAGCATTATTCAAAAGCTAAAAAAAAAGGTCCTAACAGTTCCTCCCTCTTCAAATCAGCCTTGTCCTCAAGGCTGAGCAACATCAATCTCGGGGAGCTTCTCTTTCAGCACTTTAGCCATAGACTATCTGCAACGCATCACAACCCATTGATCAAGTAAATATGGTCTCCACTTTTTGATAGTGTAAGCAACAGGTCGGTCTTTCAGTGTAGTAATCATTGCAAGAAACTTCTGGCCCTATATAATCAATTTTATCTTTGAACCTTTGTTATCACAAGTAAAAATCCGTCCATCAATGATCTTTACTTCGAATCTGTCATAGTCTTCAATGTGGTAACCTAATCAGGCTATAACTTTCCTATCCATAAAATTATTAGTGCTGCACATATCAATCAAAATAGTGACAGGCTGATGCTTCAAAGTTCCTCTGATTTTCATAGTTTATGGGTTAGCATAGCCAGCCAATGCATGCACTGTATATGTGATGCCTTCAATATCTTCATTAGTTTCCACACCTTCATAATTGGAGTCCACATTCTTAGCTTTTGGCTCCTCTCCAATTGGTTCAATCATCAGAAGTTGCCCTTGTTTACATCGGTGCTCCATACTCCAATTTTCATCATAGTACAAACCCCTTGCTGATCTTTCCTTGCTAATTTTTTTCTCATGTAGATGTGCAAATGAGATCGCAGCTATCATAGTGCGGGGTTGACGAGTCTTAACTTCACACCGGATCTCTGGAATAAGCCCTTCAATAAATGTATCCAGAAGTTATCGGTCCGACCAATCTCTAGCTTGATTTGACAATCTTTCAAACCTACTATGATATTCTAACACTATAGAAGTCTCACAAATTTTGGTGTGCTGGCAATCAACATTCTCACATTTGAATAGGCCAAAGTGAATAAAAAGCCCTCTTTTGAAATGCTCCCACGAAGGAACTCCGTAGAAAGTTTTATACCAATCGTACCACTGGAGTGCATCTCCGTCGAGCTAGATTGAGGCCACTTCCACCTTGGATTCTTCTGGGGTTCTATGAAAATGGAAAAAATTTTCTGCCTTAGAGATCCAATTGGTCGGATCTCCGTCTTTCCATCTTAGAAATTCCACCTTCATGTGTGAGTAATTTGTGTCACAATCTTGGGGCCCTTTTCCTATATTTTTATATCTATGCAACGTAGAACTTGAGCCCCTATTTTGTTGAAATTTGCTGAGGCTCTCCATTAGGCTCTTTTTGAAATCATTAAGTATTTCTTACAGTCGATTCTCAATTCTGATTTCCAATGCTTCCATTTGTGCTTTCACCGAGTTATTAGTAGCCATTGCGTAAGACTGCAAATCTGTAATCTCAACTCCTATTTTTGGTGTCGGTCAAGGGCATCAATACTATCGATGCGAAGTTGCCGAGGAGGTGGATGCCGAGGGCAGTGCTGCGGTCGCTGCATTGGAGGAAGAGTAGCTGCCCTGTTTCTATCGCTGCGTGTGTAATATCCCTCACTTTTGAAAATTTATTAATAAGGATTTATATATAAATTGGAGGATCTATATGTAAATATAGAAATTTCAAGGACTAAACTGTTAAGTTACAAAAAGAAAAAAAAATAAAGAAAACCGAAAATTTCGGTTTTATCCCACCGCCTCCCACGCTCTCTCGTTCAGAGAGAGAGGAGCGGTGGGGCGTGGGGAGAAGAAGAAGAGAAGTTGAGGGAGAAGAGAAGAAAAGAAGAAGAAGAGGGAAAAGAAGAGATTAGGAAGAAGAGGGAGAAGAGAAGAAAAGAAGAAGAAGAAGAAGAAGAGAGGGAAGATGGAGAGGAGAGAGAGAGAGGCAGCAGTTGCAGTTAGGGCTACAGCACCTCTGTTTCCCGCAGGTGGAAACAGAGGAGAGGATGTGTGGGGCGTTGGGGAGGAGAAGGGAAGAGGAAGAAGAAGAAGAAGAAGAAGAAAAAGAGAGGAGGATAGCTGTGGCAAGGCTGCAGCGAGGAGATGTGTGGCGTTGGGGAGGAAAAAGGAAGAGAAGAAGAAGAAGAGGGAAAAGAGAGGGAAGAGGGAGAGGAGCGAGAGGTGGCAGCAGCTAGGGCTGCAGCACCTCTATTTCCTGCAGGTGGAAACAGAGGAGAGGTGTGGGGCGTTCGAAGAGGAGAAGAAGAAGAAGAGGAAGAGAAGAGGAAGAGGAAGCAGGAGAAGAGGTTGTGATACCTCTGTTTCCTGCAGAGGAAACAGAGGAGAGGGTGTGTGACACACCGGGGAGGAGGAGGGAAGAAGAAGAGGAGAAGAAGAAGAGAAGAGAAAGGAGGAGCTGCGGCTACGGCGGTGGAAGCTGCAGCTGGAAGAGAAGGAGAGGAAGAGATGGTGAGGAAGAAGAGAAGAAGTCGAAGAGGGTGAAGAGGAGGCACCTCTATTTCCTGCAGGAGGAAACAGAGGAAAGGAGGTGTTGTTCGTCGGGGAGAAGAAGGGGAGGAAGGAGAAGAAGAGAAGAAGAAGAAAGGAAGGAGAAGGAAGAGGAGAAGGGAAAGAAGTAGCTGCGGCTGCGGCTGTGGCAGCTGCAGCTATGGCAGGGAAAGAGGAAGAGGAAGGAAGAAGGGAAGGAGAGGAAGAAGGGAAGGAGAGGAAGGGGCTGCGGCTGCTGCGATGGCAGCTGCAGTTGGAAGAGAAGAAGGAGAGGAAGATGAGCAGGGGAGGAAGAAGAGGCTGTGGCCGTGGCTGAGGCTGCGACTGCAGCAGTGCAGCTGGGAAAGAAGAGAAGGAAAGGAAGAAGAAGAGAAAGGAAGAAGGGAAGGAGAGGAAGAAGAGAAGGGGCTGCGGCTGCGGCGATGGCAGCTGCAGTTGGAAGAGAAGAAGGAGAGGAAGATGAGCAAGGGAGGAAGAAGAGGCTGTGGCCGTGGCTGAGGCTGCGACTGCAGCAGTGCAGCTGGGAAAGAAGAGAAGGAAAGGAAGAAGAAGAGAAAGGAAAAGGGAAGAAAAGAGGAAGAGGAAGGAAGAAGGGAAGGAGAGGAAGAAGAGAAGGGGAAGAAGGGGCTGCGGCTGCGGCGATGGCAGCTGCAGTTGGAAGAGAAGAAGGAGAGGAAGATGAGCAGGGGAGGAAGAAGAGGCTGTGGCCGTGGCTGAGGCTGCGACTACAGCAGTGCAGCTGTGTCTGCGAAAGAGGGGGAGAAAGAAGGCAGTGCGGTGGAAGGGGCTGTGACTGTGGAAGTGGCAGTGGCGGTGGCTGTGGCAGCTGCGTTTGGGAAAGAAAAAGAAGGAATAAGAGTAAGAGAGAGCAGGTGACTGTGCCTCGATGTTCGACACGTGGTGTAGTTGCGAAAAAAGAAAGAAAACGAGTGCACAAAATGAAACAGAGAGAGGACACGGAGGAAAAGTAGAAGGATTTGTGCTGGCACTTTCTTTGGATCTTCAGATCGAAATCTTTGAAAGGCAAGTTTCCCAATCGTTTCTCCTGTTATTGTTCTAATCTTTCCTATTGTAAGTTTCCCGATCGTTTCTCCTGTAATTGTTCTAATCTTTCCTATTGCAAATATCCTGATCTTTTCTTACTGTAATTTTATCTGTACATTTGCTTTGAATATGAGGAACTTTGAATTGTTCTAGCCTTATATTTGTTATATCTCCTGTTTAGACGTAACGATTCGAATTTGTGCAACTTCGAAGATTCTGACCTTTCTACCTTGTTATGGTTATAACTTCATGTATTGACATCTGATTTGGACAAAACTTATTTGATCAGAATATAGACTCATAAACCTTTGTTTTGATAGCTTATTTTAAGAATTCGGAGTAAGTTTGCCTGCCCAAACTTCTGTTTCAAATGAGCCTACAGATTTTGTAAAACAGGGATCGTAATTTCTGACCTTTTGATACTGAACTGCTTATAAGTCCCTGTTGTAAATGTTGATTTATTCAAAGCTTATTTCATTGGAAACTAGACTCGTAGATCTCTCTTTTGATATATGGATTGAAAGATTTGGAATCCAAACACCTGCCCAGTTATCTGTTGAATCTGACATTATGTATTCTGCAAAACAGAGATTTTGTTCTACGACCCTTGTTTACCAAATTATTTGTAACTCTCTTTATTAGACAGTTCAATTCATATTAAGCCTATCTTATCTGAAAGTATAATCCAATGATATATTTCTGAGTAAATTGGAGCACGATTGATAGTTTGAATCATTTGTTCAATGTGCCTCTTGTATTCTGCCAGAAATCGAGCTTTGGTCGATTTCTCATATTCTGGTTTCATTCCTTTGGAAATTGATATCCTTTAGCTTTCTTATTCAATTGAGCTTTATATTACTGCTTTGAATTCTTGTATGCTCTTGTCCTTAAAATTATTGCATTCTTGAAAACTGTTGTGTAACGTTTATGCTATATCGTATTGACTCATATAGGCACATGTATATCCCATTGTTCCGCATTTGCTTTCGATATGTGCCTATTCCAGTTTTATTCCTTTGGACATTGAATTCATCAAATCTTCTTATTTGAATTGAGTTATATGTGATTGCTTGGAATCCTTGAATGCTCTTGCTTTCATTTCCTTTCAAATCTGAATATAATTGTGAAAGATTATTGCTTACTTCGTATCGACTCGTAAATGCACATGTATGTTTTGTTGTTCCGCGTGTGCTTCCGATATGTGCTATTCATTGTTCATATTATCCTTTTGTACTCTGGTGTTTGTGGGATATTGTGAACCTTTGCCAGAAATGGTGAAGGGAGTTATGCATAGAGCCTGAGATGCTCTGCCGGCCCTTATGACTTCACTCAGACGTGGGTGGATGGAGCTCCCAGACGTGGGAGACCTCCCAGACGTGGGAGACTTATGTTTGGTGGTCATTTAGAAATTGATGTACCATATTATGTTATGGTCCCACTTCACCTTCTGTATGTTTGATATGGTATCCAGAGCTTTGGTTATGTGTTTCTATACGTGTTTTGGATACGAATGATATGAATGCAACGTCAAATTCGACGTTTGAGCTTCTATTTCGTATTCGTTCTTTGATATGCTTCGAAATGGTCCATATGCCATTGATATGTTCCGAAATGTTTCATTTGTCATTGATATGCTCCGAAACATTTCATACGCCTTTGATATGCTCCGAAATGTTTCATTTGTTATTGTTACGCTTCGAAATGTTCCATATGTCATTGATATGCTCCGGAACATTTCATACGCTATTGATATGCTCCAGTTACTCTGTGCTCCATTTGCTATGAACCGATATATTCTGAAATGTCCTATTTGCCATTGATATGCTCCGGAACATCTCGTACGCTATTGATATGCTCCAATTACTCTATGCTCCATTTGTTTTGGAACCAAATATGTTTCGATTGAAATGACACATATGATTTTGTATCTATTGATATGGTACCTTGAAAATTCTTGTATTCTGCCTTGCATTATGATATCTTACTTGTTTGAAACCGTTCCTTTTGTTCTGAATATGCTTTATCACTTGCTGAGCTGTTTTTAGCTCACTCCGTTGTTATATAAAATCTTTCAGGTCAGCTTGTCACTCTTTGAGATGTTTTGAATTAGGCTGAGGCAATGGAGAGCTATTCAGAATTATGGGCAAGTCTTGTTGGTTTTTATGTTATTGTTGTATAAGCATATTTTGTATGAAATGAAATATTGTCGATGAATCGAAATGGATATATTGTGTAAAAGTGTTAGAAGATCTCTCTTATTTGGAATTTCAGAATGTTAAGTCTAATTTATGATGATATGAACTTGTGGTGAATAGTTGGAGTTCTGATTGTATAATTTATTTAGCTTGTGGATTTATAAATGTTGTTCATGTTTGTCAAGTTGGCTTGGGTTGCCATAAATGTGAATTATCGAGTGATGTGATATATGATTATAAACTGCACAGGTTTTATAGATGTGAATTTGATAGAATGTTTTTCAGTGTCCTCAAATGTGTGTTTCGATCCTGGATTGGTTTGGGATGAAAATTTTAATATTATTGATATTTTTGAGGGGCTTGACAGTGTGGGGTGAGGGCGCTGGGGTTGGAAGGCGACTACGTTGATGTGGCTGCAGTTGTTGCGACCCAAGGGGCGATCGCCAAGCAGCGGGGTTGAGGCTGTGGTGATGGCAACCTATGGTGATGGTGCAGCTGGGGCAGCGCCGCCAAGGGCTCACTGCTGCGATGGTTGCGACGGCATGGATGGAAGGCAGTGTTGCTTTGTCTCTGTAGCACTACAGACGGAGGCGCTAGTGACACTGAGGGATTGCGTCCGGTCGGTTAAGGAAACGGTGATGGCTACAGCGGCCGTGGTTGCCTTGGTTTGATCACCGCGAGTAGGGATGGTCGAGCGACTGCAGCTATGACCCAAGAGAAGGCAGTGATGGTGGCGCGGTTGGGGCAGCATCACCGACGGTAGAAGCGACGAGAGGGCTGGTCCGCTGGCCAGGAAACAGCGACCGCGGCCCTTCTCACTCGAGCAGGGTGGAGCAGCAAGGAGGGAAGGCTATTGGCCGGGGAGCAGTGACGACGGTGGTCGCTGGCCGGAGTGCAGCGGCTGCGGTGGGGCTGGCCAAAAGCAGGGGAGGCATGGGCCCCTTTCGACCAGATGGGCTTCAAAGGGGAGAGGATGTGGTTGTGGTGGGTACGGTGCAACGAGGAGGGGAGGTTGTTGGCTGGGGAACGGCAGCGGTGGTGGTCGATCGGTCGAGAAGCAGCGACGACGGTAGAGAAGGAGGAGACGGCGGTGTCACGGTTGGGAACAAGGGCAACCGGTGAGTTTCCCTGTTTCTGTCACTACAGATGCAGAGCAAGGAGGATCGGCGGCTGGGAGGCATGCGGCGGTTGTTGCACGATGGCTAGCACTAGTGGTGGCTCGGCAACGAAGGAGGGGTGGTGTTGAAGTGGCCGAGAAGCAACGGCGGTGGTAGAGGCAACCGGTGCCTGCGGCAGCAAAGGAACCGGCGGCTACTTTGTTTCTATCACACCACAAAAACAGCGATGCCGACAGATCACACGGCCGAAGCTGCAACCAAGGGAAGGCAACAATGGTGAAGTGGTTAGGGCAACGTCGCCGACGGTAGAAGCGGCGATGAGTGGTCCGCTGGTTGGGAAATGGTGGCCGCGGCACTTCTCACTCGAGCAAGATACGAGCAACGAGGAGGCGAGGTCGCTGGCCGGGGGGGGGGGGGCAGCGGCGGTGGTTGGATGGGCAGCAGCGGTGACGGTGGTGGTCCGTCAGTCGGAAAGCAGTAGCGGCGGGTGGGCTGGCCGGAAGCAGGGGTCCGGCATGGAAAGCAGGGGTGGCTGCGGCTTCTTCTTCTTCTTCTTCTTCTTCTTCTTTTTTTCTTTTTTTTTTTCCGAAGATGAATATAACTGTAGCAAAGGGGCAGCAGCGGGGTGGCGGCTACTGGCTGGGCAGTAGCGACGGTGGTGGAGAATGGGCAATGATGGTCGCTGACCAAGACGTAGAGGTTCCTTCTCGATTGAGAAGGATCAGTGTTCGTGGCTGCCGGCTTTACCCTTCCTCACACAAAATTTTTTATGGCAACACTGTAGCAAGAACGCCGCTCTGATACCAAATGATAAGACCCTAAAGTCTTATCGTTGCTCTGATACCAATTGATAAGACCCTAAAGTCTTATCGTGGAAGAAATGGGAGAAAAGGGAATGATAATGATCGCTTCGAGGGGATCGATCTCCTTGATCGCTTCGAGGGGATCGGCCCTCTTTGATCACTTCGAGGGGATCGGCCTCCTAGGGTTTGTCCACAGAGTGGAATAACATTTCATTGATTGATTGATTGATTTAAAGAAAGGGTTACATCAGTATTAATAGAGTTCCACCTAGAGTCCGGCAGGGGAAGTAGGGGTGGCTGTGGCTTTTTCTTCTTCTTCTTCCTCTTCTTCTTTTTTTTCTTGTCAATCTCTAGGTTAATTTGACAATCTATAGCCAAGACGCAGAGGTTCCTTCTCGGTTGAGAAGGATCGGCTTTCGTGGCTGCCGGCTTCACCCTTCCTCACACAATTTTTTTTTTTATAGCTACGACAATACTGCAGTGAGAACGCCAAGGATTGCCGCTTTAATACCAAATGATAAGACCCTAAAGTCTTATCGTCACTCTGATACCAATTGAGAAGACCCTAAGGTCTTATTATGGAAGAAATGGGAGAAAAGGGAATGATAATGATCGCTTCGAGGGGATCGGCCCTCCTTGATCACTTCGAGGGGATCAGCCTCCTAGGGTTTGTCCACAGAGTGGAATAACATATCATTGATTGATTTCTTCTCAAAAGAAAGGCTTACATCATTATTTATAGAGTTCCACCTAGAGTCCACCAGGACTTGGACTCTTAATAATAAATAAATATTAAATAAACCTCTACCTAACTGCTAGTCATAAGTGCCCAGCAAGCCAATCACGTGAGTGATGGCACGTGTGACTTGATACAGAATCTTTTTTGCTTATTATATTTTTGGCGTATATCACTTTATAACTATTGCATAAATGCATATGTATTGTGATGTCCTTGGATTTGTGCAATGGGAATCGGATCGTGATGAGATCACGATAATGAGATCGATTCACCTTTAAACACATATCCTAAATAATCCCGGTCATAGGTTACTCGAGAGGGACATCGTGATAACCGGATAGACTGGTGTGCTGTATACCCGTCCATATGATGGATGCAGCTGGTCTCATAGCTGCTCGTGTAGGGACACTAGGGATACAGTACAGGTGCTCATTGGAGAATGAGTTCACTGATTGATCCGCTTACGGAATGCTGGATGGTTGATGATGCCTTATTGTCAGACAACGATTCCGTAGTCCTAGTGGTGTATCTGGTTCTTAGACTTGAGACACCAAGGATGTCCTGTATGAGTGCTCCACTCTTTGATACCAGACTTATAGGTTTGGCTGTTCCCAGATCTAGTACAGCTGGTCATTGGGAGTGGTAGTCGACCTTACGAGGGCTATTGAGTGTCGATAGAGGATCATCCACTCTCGGTATCATGAGAGGAATATCCCATGTGTTCTTGCTCAGACAAATCCCTGGCCAGGGTCATTCGGGTTGAGAGAGAAAGAGTTCTCCGGGAGAATCCGATTAGAGCGAGACTCAAGTAGAAACCGTATGGGTCTGACAGCACCATGCTCGATATACGGTCTCTGGGATATTAGATGGATGAGGGACTATAGGTACATGGTAACTGAGGACAGACAGGTCCAATGGATTGGATTCCCCTGTATCGTCTGGGGACTACGGCGTAGTGGCCTAGTACTTCCGTAGTCGATGAGTCGAGTGAATTATTACAGAGATAATAATTCACTTAGTTAGAAGGAGTTCTGACAGGTATGACTCACGGCCAGCTCGATATTGGGCCTAGAGGGTCACACACATATGGTAGGCATTGCGATGAGTAGAGGTTCGGATATGAGATATCCGACGGAGCCCTTGTCTTATTGGATGCAGATCCAATACCCACTAGGGAAAGGACCCATTAGGGTTTTGACACGGGATCTCTATAAATAGGAGGGATTCACAGCCTCATAGGCTAGAGTCTTTGCTTGCCCTTCCTATTCTCCTCTCCCTCTCCACCTCAGAGTAGGCCTGGAGTTTTGAGGAGCGTCGTCGCAACCCTGCTATGTGGATCACCGCTAGAGAGGAGGACGCTTGACCTCCTTCACCCTCTCCTGAGGATCTGCAAGGAAACAGGGATATACGATCTCCCTAGGTAACACAATCTCTATACGCAGTTTCGTGTTTTGCGGATTTTGCGCACCAATCTTCGCACGACGACGAACATCTTTTTGGGAATCGGGGATTTTTGTTTTCTTGTTCTTCCGCTGCGCATATGATGTCGCCCCCCATGATTTCCCAACAGTGGTATCAGAGCCAGGTTGTTCGTGCGAATGATTGGTTTTTGAACTGCGTGTGTTATGTTTAGGAAAAATTTTGACGTCAAAATCGTTGACGCAAAAACAAGGAAGTGCAGAAACAGTTGATGACCACGATCTGCGTGCGTGCAGCGCAGCCGAAGGCAGGCAGCACAAGGGCTGCGTCTACAGCAGCCGCAGGGCAGCGACGCGCGACGCCTACCGCCGCTACTCCCGCGGGCGAAACCCCCCCCACAGGGGCGGCCGCCCAGCGGGACAGCACCGCCTGCGGAGGCAGCGACGCCCGAAGGGGGAGCCCACCTGCAGCGACGCCTGCCGCCGCTACTCCCGCGGGCGAAACCCCCCTCACAGGGGCGGCCGCCTGGCGGGACAGCACCGCCTGCGGAGGCAGCGGCGCCCGAAGGGGGCGCCCACCCGCAGCGGCGTCGCCGCCAGCGGGCGTGCCGCCTGCAGGCGAGGGCAGTGCCCTCGCCCCGCCTCACAGGTGCCGCCGGCAGGGTGGCGGCGGCGACAGCAGCAGAGGGGGTATTAGGGTTTTCTACGCAAAAGACAGTTTTGCCCCTCGGAATTTGAGAAATTCCAGTTTCTGTCTTTTGTCCAAATTACGAAAATACCCTTAGGAATTGAGAAATTCCCTACATGTCCCTGATTTCAGAAAATATTAATTAATTAAAAGGTTTAGTTGATTATTATTTTTATTATTATCTAGTAGTCCTACATGATGATGATTATTTATACATGTGATGTATGATGTGTGGACGGATGATCATGGACCGTGTGATGTGTGTACTTGTGATTATTATTATTGAGGTCTGCGAACCTCCATTATATTTCTCGTTTATTGTCGGGCCTGCGTGCCTATGATTAAGTTGTAATCACATGAGGAGGCGCAGCGGGAGCGTGGAAGCCATAGCGGGACCCACGAGACGGACGATCGTGATGCATGAAGATGCATCAAGATGTCGACGGAACCAACGAGGACGAGATGGACGATCACAAGGCATGGAGATGCACCGTTGCACACATAGATCTTGATGTGAGTGATTAGGCCTACTGGCTCGGGCCTAATCATATTAGGTTGTGGTCCATGATCATCTGGTGTGATTGCTTATACACATACTAGATATGTTTATATATTTGCATGCGATGTAGATATATATTAAATATGTACATGTGTGACATGTCATAATAGGAGACCAAATCATAGAAACATCTCTCGATAATATTAAGTCGGTAAACGTGAGGCAATTAGATTGACCCACGTGGCCTTCCATCGTTATGAGTAGGAACCGAATCCCGGTGTAGGTTGAGTTGGTCGAGTCCCTCAAGACTCACCTATATCGCGATTCGCTATCTTGCTTACGACATAGAGATGTCACCGGTGACCTGAGGGCATGATATGCTTGGTCGAGTCCCTCGAGGGTATATCATCAAATCAGACTCATCTTGTAACGAAGGTGTTCACTTAACCGAGCATCATGGTTGGTCGAGTCCCTCGAGGCCATGGTGATTCGGAGGCCGAACAGGACGGGAATCACAAGGAGTTGTGATCGGCAAGAGTTGTCTACCTTTTAGGCTTAGTGTGATTGGTCGAGTCCCTCGAGGTTACACTAAGACGCTGATTGGATCCTGATCCCCACTAGAAGTCTGCCGGAGACTTCCGTTTCACGTGCTGAGGGTGTCGCGTGACTCGTTAGTAAAATAGTGGGAGCATATTAAGATAGAAGTCCATATCTTGATAGTTTATTTCTTGCAAAATCTGCATGTTATTCATTTTTGCTACATCTTTATTTTCAGAAAATGTCGCTTTCAAATCCCTTACGTGGCATACTTGATGTCAACCGCCTCACTGGTCCAAATTATACGGATTGGCTCCGTAACTTGAGAATTGTTCTCACAGCGGAGAAAATCGTGTACGTCCTTGATACAGTGATGCCTACGCCCGAAGAAGGGGCAAGCGAGGATGAGATCGCTCGCTACGTGAAGTACATTGATGACTCCACTCTTGCTCAGTGCTATATGTTGGGCTCTATGACTCCAGAGTTACAGAGACAACATGAAAAGATGGATGCCAGATCCATTCTCCTACATGTCCGTAAATTGTTTGAGGAACAGGGAAGGACTCAACGATATGAGATATCCAAGAGCCTTTTCCGCACTAGGATGACTGAGGGGACACCGGTTCAGAACCATGTCCTAAAGATGATTGAGTGGATAGAGAAACTCACAGGTCTAGGAATGGTCCTAGAGGATAACTTGTGTGTGGACATTGTGCTTCAGTCCCTACCAGATTCCTTTTCACAGTTCATAATGAACTTTAATATGAACAAGCTTGAAGTGACTCTCCCAGAGCTCCTCAATATGTTGAGGGAGGCAGAGAGTACTATTAAGAAAGAGAAGCCAGTTCTCTACACTGGTGAGACCAGAAAGAAAAGGAAAGCAGAAAGGTCCCTTAAGAAGGGAAAGGGCAAGGGCAAACAAGGTAAAGCAAAGGTTGCTAAGAAAGACCCAACAAAGGACAAAGGCCAGTGCTTCCACTGTGGTAAAGATGGGCACTGGAAGAGAAACTGCAAAGAGTACCTTGCAGAAAGGGCGAAACAAAAGCTTGATGAAGCTTCAGGTACATTCATGATCAGTCTCCATTTGTCAGACTCTTATGATAACACATGGGTATTAGATACCGGTAGTGCTTATCATATATGTAATTCGTTGCAGGTTCTGGCAAGGCCTAGGAGACTAGAGAGAGGCGAGATGGACCTCAAGATGGGTAATGGAGCAAAAGTTGCTGTATTAGCTGTTGGCGAGGTCGCCCTACATCTGCCTAGTGGAGCTTTTATTGCATTAGATGCATGTTATTTTGTTCCTTCTATTATCAAAAACATTATCTCCATTTCATGTTTAACAATTAGTGGATATAAATTTGTTTTTGAGAACAATGGTTGTTCGATATTATTAGATGATAAGATCATCACGAAAAGAACATTGCATAATGGTTTATTTATGTTAGACACCACTCCACATATCATGAATATAAATATGTCCAAAAGGAAACGAGATGAGTTGAACAGTGCATACCTGTGGCATTGTAGGCTAGGTCACATCCATGAAAGAAGGATTCAAAAGTTGCTAAATGATGGATATCTAGATCCATTCGACTATGTGTCATATGCAACTTGTGAGCCTTGCATTCGTGGAAAACTGACCAACTCTCCATTTAGTGGAACTGGAGAGAGAGCCACTGAGTTGTTGGAACTCATACATAGTGATGTATGTGGACCCATGTCAACTCATGCCATTGGAGGTTACTCCTACTTCATTACATTTACTGATGATTTCTCAAGGTATGGATATGTTTACTTAATGAAGTACAAGTCCGAGGCCTTTGAGAAATTCATAGAGTATAAGAATGAGGTGGAGAACCAGACTGGAAAGAGTATCAAAACTCTTCGATCAGATCGAGGAGGTGAGTACTTAAGTACAGAGTTTACTCACTTCCTCAAGGACCATGGGATATTATCCCAATGGACACCTCCTTATACACCTCAGCTCAATGGTGTCTCTGAAAGGAGAAATCGTACATTATTAGATATGGTACGGTCCATGATGAGTTTCGCTGACCTACCCATCTCATTCTAGGGATATGCCCTAGAAACCGCAGCTTACCTTCTGAACAGAGTTCCAACTAAGTCGGTGGTGTCTACACCATATGAGATATGGAAAGGGAAGAAGCCTGATCTTAAAGTAGTTAAGATTTGGGGCTGCTCTGCCCATGTTAAAAGACACAACCCCGATAAGTTAGAATCAAGGACAGGGCGATGTAAATTTGTGGGATACCCCAAGGAAACTTGTGGGTATTACTTCTATCATCTCGAGGACCAAAAGGTCTTTGTAGCTAAGAGAGCAGTGTTCCTTGAGAAGGAACACATTCTTGACGGAGACAGTGGGAGAATGATAGAATTGAGCGAGGTTGGAGAACCAAGCTCAAGCACCACTCTACAGCCCGAGTCTGTTCAGGTATCTAATACACAAGTTTCAACTTTACGCAGGTCTGATAGAGTATCCCATCCTCCTGAGAGATATGTGGGACATATTAGAGCAGAGGATGTAGAGGATATTGATCCTCAGACCTACGAGGAGGCTATTATGAGTATAGACTCCGGGAAGTGGAAAGAAGCCATGAATTCTGAGATGGATTCTATGTACTCCAATAAGGTTTGGAACCTAGTTGATGCACCCGAAGGTATTGTACCCATCGGTTGCAAGTGGATCTTTAAGAAAAAGATCGGAGTAGATGGAAAGGTAGAGACCTATAAAGCAAGGCTAGTGGCTAAGGGGTATCGTCAAAGGCAAGGTGTTGACTACGACGAAACTTTCTCACCCGTAGCAATGCTAAAATCCATCAGAATTCTATTGGCTATTGCAGCACACTATGATTATGAGATCTGGCAGATGGATGTGAAAACCGCATTCCTCAACGGGAACCTGGAGGAGGAGGTGTATATGATGCAACCTGAGGGATTCGTGTCCAAGAACTGCCTAGATAAGGTGTGTAGGTTGCTTAGATCCATTTATGGACTAAAGCAAGCTTCCCGAAGTTGGAACATAAGATTTGATGAGGCAATCAGATCTTATGACTTCGTTAAGAACGAAGATGAGCCTTGTGTATACAGAAAGGTAAGTGGGAGCGCTATTAGCTTTTTGGTGTTATATGTGGATGACATCCTCATCATTGGGAATGACATAGGAATGCTATCCACAATAAAGGCTTGGTTATCTAGACACTTCTCCATGAAGGACTTAGGAGAAGCATCTTATATCTTGGGGATTAGAATCTATAGAGATAGATCCAAAAGGATGCTTGGCTTGTCCCAGTCCAGGTACATAGAAACTATTGTCAAAAGGTTTGGCATGGAAAATTCCAAAAGAGGTCTCATACCGATGAGACATGGGATATCGCTTTCTACGAGTATGTCCCCAAAGACTCCAGAAGAAAGGGCGAACATGGATATGATACCTTATGCCTCAGCAATAGGGTCTATCATGTATGCCATGCTATGTACTAGGCCTGATATAGCGCATGCTCTGAGTGTCACGAGCAGGTATCAGGCGGATCCAGGCTTGGAGCACTGGAAAGCAGTAAAGTGTATCTTTAAGTACTTGAGAAGGACTAAGGATCTTTTACTAGTATATGGAGGTAATAGCCTTAAGGTTGAAGGCTACACTGACTCAAGTTTTCAGTCTGATGTCGATGATAGCAAGTCGAATTCAGGGTATGTGTACACCTTGAATGGAGGAGCAGTGTGCTGGAAGAGTTCCAAGCAAGATACCACTGCTGACTCGACCACAGAGGCGGAGTACATTGCTGCATCAGATGCAGCAAAGGAGGGAGTCTGGTTGAAGAAGTTCATCACAGATTTGGGAGTCGTGCCGGATAGTGAGGAGCCGATTTCCCTATATTGCGACAACAACGGGGCAATTGCTCAAGCGAAGGAACCTAGGTCTCATCAGAAATCTAAGCATGTTCTGAGGAGGTTCCACCTTATCAGAGAGATCGTGACCCGAGGAGATGTAGCAGTGGAAAGAGTTCCATCCGAAGATAACATTGCAGATCCACTAACAAAGCCATTGTCTCAGATTGTCTTTGAGCGTCACAGGGGTCTGATGGGGATCAGACACATAGGTGATTGGCTTTAGGTCAAGTGGGAGATTGCTAGTCATAAGTGCCCAGCAAGCCAATCACGTGAGTGATGGCACGTGTGACTTGATACAGAATCTTTTTTGCTTATTATATTTTTGGCGTATATCACTTTATAACTATTGCATAAATGCATATGTATTGTGATGTCCTTGGATTTGTGCAATGGGAATCGGATCGTGATGAGATCACGATAATGAGATCGATTCACCTTTAAACACATATCCTAAATAATCCCGGTCATAGGTTACTCGAGAGGGACATCGTGATAACCGGATAGACTGGTGTGCTGTATACCCGTCCATATGATGGATGCAGCTGGTCTCATAGCTGCTCGTGTAGGGACACTAGGGATACAGTACAGGTGCTCATTGGAGAATGAGTTCACTGATTGATCCGCTTACGGAATGCTGGATGGTTGATGATGCCTTATTGTCAGACAACGATTCCGTAGTCCTAGTGGTGTATCTGGTTCTTAGACTTGAGACACCAAGGATGTCCTGTATGAGTGCTCCACTCTTTGATACCAGACTTATAGGTTTGGCTGTTCCCAGATCTAGTACAGCTGGTCATTGGGAGTGGTAGTCGACCTTACGAGGGCTATTGAGTGTCGATAGAGGATCATCCACTCTCGGTATCATGAGAGGAATATCCCATGTGTTCTTGCTCAGACAAATCCCTGGCCAGGGTCATTCGGGTTGAGAGAGAAAGAGTTCTCCGGGAGAATCCGATTAGAGCGAGACTCAAGTAGAAACCGTATGGGTCTGACAGCACCATGCTCGATATACGGTCTCTGGGATATTAGATGGATGAGGGACTATAGGTACATGGTAACTGAGGACAGACAGGTCCAATGGATTGGATTCCCCTGTATCGTCTGGGGACTACGGCGTAGTGGCCTAGTACTTCCGTAGTCGATGAGTCGAGTGAATTATTACAGAGATAATAATTCACTTAGTTAGAAGGAGTTCTGACAGGTATGACTCACGGCCAGCTCGATATTGGGCCTAGAGGGTCACACACATATGGTAGGCATTGCGATGAGTAGAGGTTCGGATATAAGATATCCGACGGAGCCCTTGTCTTATTGGATGCAGATCCAATACCCACTAGGGAAAGGACCCATTAGGGTTTTGACACGGGATCTCTATAAATAGGAGGGATTCACAGCCTCATAGGCTAGAGTCTTTGCTTGCCCTTCCTATTCTCCTCTCCCTCTCCACCTCAGAGTAGGCCTGGAGTTTTGAGGAGCGTCGTCGCAACCCTGCTGTGTGGATCACCGCTAGAGAGGAGGACGCTTGACCTCCTTCACCCTCTCCTGAGGATCTGCAAGGAAACAGGGATATACGATCTCCCTAGGTAACACAATCTCTATACGCAGTTTTGTGTTTTGCGGATTTTGCGCACCAATCTTCGCACGACGACGAACATCTTTTTGGGAATCGGGGATTTTTGTTTTCTTGTTCTTCCGCTGTGCATATGATGTCGCCCCCCATGATTTCCCAACACTAACTCTAGCTGAACTCAATAAACAACTGAACTAAACAAACTCAATAAATATTATTCAAAGCTCAGAAAAAGGGTCCTAACAGTTCCTCCCTCTTCAAATCAGCCTTGTCCTCAAGGCTGAGCAGCATCAATCTTGGGGAGCTTTTCTTTCAGCACTTCAGTCATAGGCTATCTGCAACACATCACAACCCGTTGATCAAGTAAGTATGGTCTCCACTTTTTGACAGTGTAAGCAACAGGTTGGTCTTTCAGTGTAGTAATCGTTGCAAGAAACTCCTGGCCTTTGCTATCATAAGTTAAAATCCATCCATCAGTGATCTTTACTTCGAATATATCACAGCCTTCAATGTGGTGGACTAATTGGGCTGTAACTTTCCTGTCCATAAAATTATTAGTGCTACCTATATAAATCAAAATAGTCATAGGCTAATGCTTCAAAGTTGCTCCGATTTTCATAGTTTGTGGGTTAATGTAGCCAGCCAATGCATGCACTATATGTGTGATGGCTTCAATATCTTCATCAGTTTTCACACCTTCATGATCGGAGTCCAACTCTTTTGCTTTCGGTTCCTCTCCAATTGGCTTAATCATCAGAAGTTGCCCTTATTTACATCGGTGCTCCATACTCCTCTTTTCATCATAGTACAAACTCTTTGTTGATCTTTCCTTAAGTTCTTCTTGGGTTAGTCTTCGGGTGTCATGGCTTTGTGTTAGAACCTTTGCAGATTCTAAACTTGGGATTGATCACTTTAGGGGATCGGTCTCCTTGGAACTCTATAGGGGTTCCTCCCTCCAAGTTGCTGCTCAAAGGCTGCAGAAAAGATTCATCTATTGCTTATCAAAAGATGAAGAATACATGACTATTTATAGGGTTTCTAAACCCTAACTCCTAATAGGACTCCTACTCAAGACTCTTACTTCTAACCAACTCCTAATAGGACTTCTACTCAAGACTCATATTCCTTTACAACTCATAATTCTTCTCTAAGAAACAACCTCCTAACCCTAGCTGGCCTCTTCACCTCTTTAATAGGTGTCAGCTTAGGTAGGTTTTACATGAATGTCCCTCTCAATTAGGACTCTCCTAGCTAGAGTCCTAACAGACCCGCCCTCTTCAAATCAGCCTTGTCCTCGAGGCTGACGATTCATGAATTTTGGGAATTTGATCTTCAAGTCGTCATAGTTCTCCCAAGTGACATCTTCTATTAGTAGGTTCGCCCACCGTATTAGCACTTCAGTAGTGGGTCATCGTCGTCGAGTTACGATCCGTTGATCAATAATGACACTTGGCTGGGTCTAAAGTTCTCCTTGGATAGTCATATTTGGTGGGTGGCTTTGGGCTATCTCCAAGCACCTATTTACAACTTTCGTCTGACCGTTGGTTTGTGGGTGATATGTCGTACTCCTTTTCAATTTAGTACCCCATTTTTGCTACTCGGGGGAAGATATCTTCTGCTCCAAGAGATATTTTAGGCTTTTATGGTCGGTCTTGATTTGAAAGCATCGCTTGATTAAGTACGATCTCCACCTCGTTGCTGCGTGCATAATTGCGAGCATCTCCTTATCATATGTTAATATGTTTTGATAGGGGGGAGACAATGCCTTGCTAATGTATGTGAGTGATCGACCATCTTGCATGAGAACGTATCCCATTCTGTCTCCAGATGCATCGGCCTCAATGATGAAGGGTCGGTTAAAATTTGGTAGCGCTAGCACCCGCATCGTCGTCATGGCTACCTTAAGTTTGTCGAAGGTAGCAGAGGCTTTGTCCGACCATTGGAAGGTATCATTTTTCAGTAGAGAAGTGAGTGGTGCACTGATCTTTCTATAGTTTTTCATGAACTTACGGTAGTAACCTGTTAAACCCAGAAAGCCATGTAGCAATTTTATGTTCCTCGGGGTAGGCCAGTTTTGCATTGCTCCAATTTTGAAGGGGTCCACCGTCACACCTTTCTCTAATATGATATGCCCAAGATATTCCACCTTTTGTTGAAGAAAGCAAAAATTCGTAGTGGCTGTTGTGTGTTCGAAAGGCGGTTTTCGATATGACTTCTTCGTACATTCGTATTTGATGATACCCTGATCAAAGGTCCAGCTTTGTGAAGATTTATGCTCCCTTTCATCTAACAATTCATCTACTACTGGAATAGGATATTTATCCTTGATGGTTATGCCATTGAGAGCTCGGTAATCAACGCATATTTACCATGTTCCGTCCTTCTTGCAAACAAGTAGCACCGGTGAAGAGTAGAGGTTGCAACTTGGCTGAATAACTCCTGTTTCGAGCATCTCTTTTATAATCCTTTCTATTTCATCCTTCTGGAGATGTAGATACTGATATGGCCGAGTATTTGCTGGAGGTTTGCTTGAAAGAATCGTATTATAATGATCATACCGACGGGTAAGAGGTAGGTTGTGCGGTTCGTCAAATATATCTAAAAATTCAGTAAGCAAAGGAAGTATGTTTGGATCTTCAAATTCTATTGGCTCTCCCTTAGTTTGCTGCTCAGGTTGTGCCAAAAAGCCGCTGCATGCTTTATGCAAAACCTTCTCCATTTGTTGTGTGCCAATCGTCGTTATGTCGCCCCCATGTTTCCCGTTAGGTATCACTTGTTTCTCCTTATTGTAAAATTTCATAATTAGTTGCATAAAATTTCAAGAAATATCATCTAATGTCGTCAACCATTTAATTTTGAGCATGGCCTCATTATCATCCAGAGGGAGAAGGAAGAAATATGCAATTATCTCTTGGTAAGGCCTCATGATCAGCAATAGTTTCACTTGCGAGCGCCTTCGATCATACTTCAAAATCCATCCATCGGTGACCTTAACGTCAAACCTGTTGCAATTCTCGATAGGTAAGGCCATCTGGACAGCAACCTTACTGTTTAGAATGTTATTAGTACTGCCCGTGTCGATGAGAACAGTGATCGGTTGTTGTTTGAGAAGGCCTCCAACTTTCATCGTTTGTGGGTTTGAGTAGCCGGCTAGTGCATGTACCGTAACTTCAGTCGGTTGTGGCTCTTCTTCTGCATCTTCTTCTTCATGTTCAAGGCTCTCTTCTGGATGTCCAATGACCTCTTCTTCTATTGGTTCAATCATAAGAATTCTCCCTTTACTACAACGGTGCTCACGGCTCCACGGCTCGTCGCAATGCCAATATAACCCCTTCGCATATTGCTCTCGAAGCTCTTCTCTTGTTAACCTTTTTGGTGTAGGGACTCGGTCGATAGTAGGGGGGGCTGAGGGCTTCAATATTGCTAGTTGAGGAGCGACCCTAGTCCTCCGAGCTTCATGGTTCAATTGCTTCTCTTGATGTCGTGCGAAAGAGATGGCTGCCATAAGCGTGTACGGTTGTCGCGCTTTAACTTCTCCTCAGATCTCCGGCTTCAAGCCCTCAATGAAGGTCCTCAATAGCTATTTTTGAGACTAATCATGAGTTTGATTAGATAACCTTTCAAACTTGGTTTGGTACTGCTGAATGGTAAAAGTTTGTCGAATCTTTGCTAGTTGTCCGTCAATATTCTCGTAATCGGTTGGTCTGAAGCGGATCAGCAGTCCTTCTTTGAATTGTTGCCATAAAAGGACTCCATAAGTATGTTCAAACCAGTTAAACCACTATATAGCATCCCCTTCAAGATGTATAGCTGCAATTTTCACCATAGATGCATCCGCAGTTTTATGATACCGAAAATATCGCTCCACGCGCGAGATCCAACCAATCGGGTCTCCTTCTTCCCATCTAGGGAAGTCCACTCTCAAGCATGGATAATTGGGGTTGGTCATAGAGCTTCCCCTCTCTTGGAAGTCATATCTTTGGGCTTGGTGCGATTGGGCAAAGCTCTCTCCTTGATGTGATTTCTTCGGGCTTAGTGGTCGGCCCAATCTGAGTTCGGTAAAGAGCGTCTAAATCTTATCCTCCATTCGTGCCTCGAAGGCTTTGAATTTAGCATTGATTACTTTCTCATATGCCATAGTATATGCCACCAAATCTGTGATGTTAAGATCTCTCTTTTGTTGTCAGGTTAAAGGCATGTATTGGTTGAGAGAGGTGATGGTCGAAAGGGTTGGTGGATTGGTGGATGTAGGCTACGGTTTAGGCTTGTTTTGTGGCTATTTGGGTGCAGTTTGAGGGTATGATTTGGTGGAGTTTTAGGGCTGTGGATGAAAGTTTTGGATCTGTGGTAGATGGTAGCAAAGGTTTGATAGAAATCAATGGAAGTTGTAGCAAGTATGTGCTATCTTGTAAGAGTAGAATTGTCGTCGAAGAAACAACGGTTTCTCGACGTAATTTCCAACAAAAACTTGAGAGAATTGAGGAGGAAATTGATAGTAAAATCACAGTTTATATGACAGCAAGGATATCTAATTTAATCAAGAAAATTTTGGCAGTTTAATAGCAAGGAAATTGGTGCAAGTTGCGATTGCAGAATTCTTATCGAAAAATTTCAGCGGGTTATGACAAAAATTTGCAGCAACACAAAATCGTTTTTAGAGATGAATTTCTTAATAGATCAATTTTAGATGGAAGCCAAGATGATCTATGAAGTGTATAAGAAATTTCATTCAAAAAAGATTGCAAATAGATGGGTTAAGGCAACAATATGCACAGATTTTTAAGTATAGCAGATTGGACGTAAAAGATCAGTGGTTTATATTGAGAATGTTTTGATGAAACCAAAGAAAAATCCACTGTTAGGAAGTGTCAAAGCTATCTTAAAAATTTCGTAGAGATTTGGATAGAAACAACATAGTATCAAGATCAAACAAACAGTGCTATGCGGCTGAAATTTTACAGTATAGATTTTCAAGTATAGCAGAATAGACGTAAAATATCAATGGTTTATATTGATAATTTTTTGACAAAACCAAAGGAAATCTGCTGTTAGGAAATGTCAAAGATGTCATAAAAATTTCGTAGAGATTTGGATAGAAAAAACACAGTAGCAAGATCAAACAGACGATGCTATACGGTTGGAATTCTGCAATGTATCTTTCGTCGTAGAGATAAAAACTTTATGACGAAAAGTTTATGCAGCAATATAGGAATAATTTTTTTCAGATTTTCAAATAAGGATAACTAAATTGCAGCAGCAGTAAGGTATAAAACCAGAACCTGTTGCAATTCACGGGGAGATCAAAGGATGATCCGTGGTGGTGGAGATGACGGCGGAATTTGACGACGATCTTTTAAGCAATTGTGGGAATTGCTTTGGGCTGTTGTGGAGGGTTGATGGATGGTTGTGGAAGGGCAGCGAGATGCCAAGGATGCTGCTCTAATACCAAGTGATAGAACCCTTGCAGATTCTAAACTTGGGGTTGATCTCTTTAGGGGATCGGCCTCCTTGGAACTCTATAGGGGTTCCTCCCTCCAAGTTGCTGCTCAAAGGCTACAGAAAAGATTCATCTATTGCTTATCAAAAGAGGAGAAATACATGGCTATTTATAGGGTTTCTAAACCCTAACTCCTAATAGGACTCCTACTCAAAACTCCTACTTCTAACCAACTCCTAATAGGACTTCTACTCAAGACTCATATTCCTTTACAACTCCTAATTCTTCTCTAAGAAACAACCTCCTAACCCTAGCCGGCCTCTTCACCTCTTTAATAGGGGTCGACTTAGGTAGGTTTTACATGAATGTCCCTCTCAATTAGGACTCTCCTAGCTCGAGTCCTAACACTTTGGTTGGGAATAAATGGGGCTGGTGGTTTACTGATCGTCTAGTTGTTGTCACTTCTGTTTCCATGATTTTCCTTGTTGATTTTTTTCTCATGTAGATGTGCGAATGCGATCGCAACTATCATAGTGCGGGGTTGACGAGCCTTAACTTCATACCGGATCTCTGGAATAAGACCTTCAATAAATGTATCCAGAAGTTGTCGTTCCAACCAATCTCTAGCTTGATTTGATAATCTTTCAAACCTACTCTGATATTCTAACACTGTAGAAGTCTGACAATTTTTTGCGAGCAGTCCATCCACCTTCATGTATGTGTAGATTATGTCACAATCTTGGGGCCCTTTTCTAGTATTTCCATATCTATGCAATGTAGAACTTGAGCTTCCACCTTGTTGAAATTTACTAAGGCTCCCCAGTAAGTCCTTTTTGAAATCATTAAGTATTTCTTGCAGCTGGTTTTCAATTCTAATTTCCAATGCTTCCATTTGTGCTTTCACTGAGTTATCGGTGGCCATTTCATAAAACTACAAATCTATAATGTCAACTCTTATTTTTTGTGTCAAGACTAGGGCATAAATCACTACCCTACTCGGTGCTATTGTTGTGATGCAATCGGTGGTAGCACTATTGGAATGAAGGGTTGCTGCGAGGATGCGAGGATATAGTTGCGGTCACCGTGTGGGAGGCAGCGATGCTTGTTGCAGTCATTGCGTGCAGGGATCACTACTGCTGAGGGCTTGGAGGCAGTAATGGTGGTGCAGCTGGGGCAGCATCGGCAAGGGCTCGCCGCTGCGGTGGCTGCGACGAAGGAAGAGTTGCTGCCCTGTGTTTCTATCACTGCGTTAGATAAGAGTGCCGAGGCTAAAAGGCGATGGTTGCGACTGTTGTGACCCAAGGAAGCAATCGCCGAGCAGTCGGGTTGAGGCTACAGTGGTGGCAACCGACAACTACAGTAGTGGAGGCAGAACAAGAGGAAGGTGGCGTTGAAGCGATCGGGGTTGAGGCTATAGACGTGGCAACCGGTAGCTGCGACGATGCAGAGCAAGGGAGCTGCAGCAATGATGCAAAGCAAGGGGGTTGAGGTGAAGGCTGCGGTGGCAGTAGTGGTTGCTAACCGGAGCACAGCGACGACGGTAGAGAAGGAGCAGCGAGGGTCGTGGCAGGGAGCAACGGGGCTGTAGCAATAGAGGAAGCTCTGTTTCTGCAACCGTTGCAACGAGGGGCTGTGGCAATCGGCGGCTACGGCTGTGACCCGGGGGGGGGGGGGGGGGGGTGCGGCGGGGGTACGGCTAGGGTTGCGGCTGGGGAGCAACGGCGGTGGTGGTCGAGCGGCCAAGAAGCAATGGCGATAGTGGAGGAGTCGGTGGTGTCACGGTTAGGAACAAGGGCAACCAGTGAGTTGCCATTTTTCTATCACTACGGATGCAAAGCAAGGGGGATCGGTGGCTGGGAGGCGTGCGGCGGTCGTCGCACGGTGGCTGGCAGTAGTGGTGGCTCGGCAACGAAGGAGAGGGGTGGCATTGAAGTGGCCAAGAAGCAGCAGCGATGGTAGAGGCAATCGGCACCTGCGGCAGCAGAGGGACCGGCAGCTGCTCTGTTTCTATCGCACCATAGAAACAGCGATGCCGACAGATCTTGCGGCTGAAGCTGCAACTAAGGGAAGGCAGCGATGGCGGTGCGGCTAGGGCAGCGTCGCCGATGGTAGAAGCGGCGATGGGTGATCTGCTGGCTGGGAAATGGTGGCCGCGACCCTTCTCGCTCGAGCGAGATGCAGGCAGCGAGGAGGCGAGGTCGCTGGCCGGGGGAGCGGGGGGGGGCAGCGACGGCGGTGGTGGCTGTTGGCTAGGTAGCAGCGGCGGGGGTGGTGGTCCATCGGCCAGGAAGAAACGGCGGCGAGTGGGCTGGCCGGAAGTAAGGGTCCGGCAGGGGAAGTAGGGGTGGCTGCGGTGGCTTCTTCTTCTTCCCTCTTTTTTTTTTTTTTCCGAAGATGAAGATAACTGCAGCAAGGGGGCAGCAGTGGTGGTAAAGGTTGTTGGTTGGGCAGTAGAGACGATGGTGGAGAAGGGGCAACGATGGTCGTTGACCAAGACGTAGAGGTTCCTTCTCGGTTGAGAAGGATCGACGTTCGTGGCTACCGGCTTTGCTAGTCATAGGTGCCCAGCAAGCCAATCACGTGAGTGATGGCACGTGTGACTTGATACAGAATCTTTTTGTTTATTATATTTTGGCGTATATCACTTTATAACTATTGCATATGTGCATATATATATTGTGATGTCCTTGGATTTGTGCAATGGGAATCAGATCGTGATGAGATCACGATAATGAGATCAATTCACCTTTAACACATATCCTAAATAATCCCGGTCATAGGTTACTCGAGAGGGACATCGTGATAACCGGACAGACTGGTGTGCTGTATACCCATCCATATGATGGATGCACCTGGTCTCATAGCTGCTTGTGTAGGGACACTAGGGATACAGTACATGTGCTCATTGGAGAATGAGTTCACTGATTGATCCGCTTACGGAATGCTGGATGGTTGATGATGCCTTATTGTTAGACAGCGATTCCGTAGTCATAATGGTGTATCTGGTCCTTGGACTTGAGACACCAAGGATGTCCTGTATGAGTGCTCCACTCTTTGATACCAGACTTATATGAGATATCCGATGGAGCCCTTGTCTTATTGGATGCAGATCCAATACCCACTAGGGGAGGACCCATTAGGGTTTGACAGGGGACCTCTATAAATAGGAGGGATTCAGAGCCTCATAGGCTAGAGCCTTTGCTTGCCTTTCCTATTCTTCTCTCCCTCTCCACAGGTGGAGCAGGCTTGGAGTTTTGAGGAGCGTCGTCGCAACCCTGCTGTGTGGATCACCGCTAGAGAGGAGGACGCTTGACCTCCTTCACCCTCTCCTAAGGATCTGCATGGAAACAGGGATATACGATCTCCCTAGGTAACACAATCTACTCTATACGCAGTTTTGAGTTTCGCGGATTTTGTGCACCAATCTTCGCACGACGACGAACATCTTTTTGGGAATCGGGGATTTTGTTTTCTTGTTCTTCCGCTGCGCATGTGATGTCGCCCCCAAGATTTCCCAACAGTGGTATCAGAGCCAGGTTGTTCGTGCGAATGATTGGTTTTGAACTGCGTGTGTTGTGTTTAGGAAAAATTTTGACGTCAAAATCGTTGACGCAAAAACAAGGAAGTGCAGAAACAGTTGATGACCACGATCTGCGTGCGTGCAGCGCAGCCGAAGGCAGGCAGCACAAGGGCTGCGTCTACAGCAGCCGCCCGGCGGCCTGCTTGCAGCAAGCTTGCGTCCACCTGCAGCGACAGCGCCGCCAGCGGGCGTGCCGCCTGTAGGCAAGGGCAGCGCCCTCGCCCCGCCGCACAGGCCGCCGCTTGCAGGGTGGCGGCGGCGGCAGCAGTAAGAGGGAATTAGGGTTTTTTGAGCAAAAGACAGTTTTGCCCCTCGGAATTTGAGAAATTCTAGTTTCTGTCTTTGTCCAAATTACAAAAATACCCTTAGGAATTAAGAAATTCCCTACATGTCCCTGATTTCAGAAAATATTAATTAATTAAAAGGTCTAGTTGATTATTATTTTTATTATTATCTAGTAGTCCTACATGATGATGATTAATTATACATGTGATGTATGATGTGTAGACGGATGATCATGGACCGTGTGATGTGTGTACTTGTGATTATTATTATTGAGGTCTGCGAGCCTCCATTATATTTCTTGTTTATTGTTAGGCCTGCGTGCCTATGATTAAGTTGTAATCACATGAGGAGGCGCAGCGGGAGCGTGGATGCAATAGCGGGACCCACGAGACAGACGATCGTGATCCATGGAGATGCATCAAGATGTCGACGGAACCGACGAGGACGAGATGGACGATCACAGGGCATGGAGATGCACCGTTACACACATAGATCTTGATGTGAGTGATTAGGCCTACTGGCTCGGGCCTAATCATATTAGGTTGTGGTCCATGATCATCTGGTGTGATTACTTATACACATACTAGATATGTATATATATTTGCATGCGATGTAGATATATATTAAATATGTATATGTGTGACATGTCATATTAGGAGACCAAATCATAGAAACATCTCTCGATAATATTAAGTCGGTAAACGTGAGGCAATTAGATTGACCCACGTGGCCTTCCATCGTTATGAGTAGGAACCGATTCCTGGTGTAGGTTGAGTTGGTCGAGTCCCTCGAGACTCACCTATATCATGATTCGCTATCTTGCTTACGACATAGAGATGTTATCGGTGACCTGAGGGCATGGTATGCTTGGTCGAGTCCCTCGAGGGTATATCATCAAATCAGACTCATCTTGTAACGAAGGTGTTGACTTAACCGAGCATCATGGTTGGTCGAGTTCCTCGAGGCCATGATGATTCGGAGGCCGAATAGGATGGGAATCACAAGGAGTTGTGATCGGCAAGAGTTGCCTACCTTTTAGGCTTAGTGTGATTGGTCGAGTCCCTCGAGGTTACATTAAGACGCTGATTCGATCCTGATCCCCACTAGAAGTCTGCCGGAGACTTCCGTTTCACGTGCTGAGGGTGTCGCGTGACTCGTTAGTAAAATAGTGGGAGCATATTAAGATAGAAGTCCATATCTTGATAGTTTATTTCTTACAAAATCTACATGTTATTCATTTCTGCTGCATCTTTATTTTCAGAAAATGTCGCTTTCAAATCCCTTACGTGGCATACTTGATGTCAACCGCCTCACTGGTCCAAATTATACGGATTGGCTCCGTAACTTGAGAATTGTTCTCATAGTGGAGAAAATCGTGTACGTCCTTGATACAGTGATGCCTGCGCCCGAAGAAGGGGCAAACGAGGATGAGATCGCTCGCTACGTGAAGTACATTGATGACTCCACTCTTGCTCAGTGCTATATGTTGGGCTCTATGACTCCTGAGTTACAGAGACAACATGAAAAATGGATGCCAGATCCATTCTCCTACATGTCCATAAATTGTTTGAGGAACAGGGAAGGACTCAGCGATATGAGATATCTAAGAGCCTCTTCCGCGCTAGGATGACTGAGGGGACACCGGTTCAGAACCATGTCCTAAAGATGATTGAGTGGATAGAGAAACTCACAGGTCTAGGAATGGTCCTAGAGGATAACTTGTGTGTGCACATTGTGCTTCAGTCCCTACCAGATTCCTTTTCATAGTTCATAATGAATTTTAATATAAACAAGCTTCAGGTGACTCTCTCAGAGCTCCTCAATATGTTGAGGGAGGCAAAGAGTACTATTAAGAAAGAGAAGCTAGTTCTCTATGTTGAATCTCGTATTTTGATAATGAAACTACTTGATATATGTTTATGATTTAATATGCGTTTTGAGTGACGTAGGATGCTTTGATCAGGATGAGACAATTAAAGCAGGAAAATCATGTTGTGCCGGAGGAACATGTCAGAAGATTGGACGTCAGGCCGGTAGATCGGTCGACGTATCGATAGAAGGCTTCGGGCAGTGGACTCGGGCATCGGGCCAAGAAGAGCGGTTATTGTGCCAAGGATATCGGAGTTGCGGAGTCAACTGGCCGATTGGGCAATAGGCCGCAGGAGAGGACGATGCGCCGAAGAATCAGATGAAGCGTCGAGGGACCAATGACATGCCGGACAACTTGGTTAATTGCTTAGGATTAATTGTCTCGATCGAAGTTTTACTTTAATTATGCAGGATTAACTATGATAACGATGAAGACATAAAGCGAAACAAAGTGTCGGAGTCAAGCGCGAAGGATTTGTTGCAAGTTCGAGAGTTCGACGGAAGTCCGAAGGTTCATCGGGAATGCTACCGAAACTAGCCGAGAATGAGTTGGGAGCTTGCCGAAGGATTTTCGGAAGCTCGCCGGAAGGTTCGTTGGAAGTTCGCGGAGCTCGCCGAGAAAGATCGGAGCTTGCCGAAGAAGCTCGTTAGAACTCGCTAAGATCAAATCGTGAAGCCTAGGAGCTTGCCGGGAGTCCGCAGAATGGTTTCCGAGAGTTCATCGGAAGACCGCCGGAAGTTTGCCGAAAGCTCGCCAGAAGAAGTCTTGACTTGCAGACTTTGTAATAGCTTAGAAAGTGTCTTTAAAATCATAGTTAGCACGTTAATTAGAGTTAGGATTAGGTGTTAATCCTATAACCCAAGTAGGGGCCAATTAGGCCCAAGTTCGGACTAGTTTGGACCAAGTTTGGAGCCAAACCAAGTGAGCTGAAATAGTGAAAGAGGTGGCACCGCCAGGGTTAGAGGTGGCACCGCCCAGGAGAGGATCTCCCAATGAAACTGGGCGGTGCAACCGCCCCAGGCAGGAGGTGGCACCGCCTGAGCTCAGTCTTTGAGCTAGACTGGGCAGTGCAACCTCCCTGATAGAGAGGTGGCACCGCCTGAGCTCAGTCTTCGAGCTAGACTGGGCGGTGCACCCTCCCTGACAGAGAGGTGGCACCGCCTGAGCTCGATCTTCGAGCTCTGGCAGAGAGGTGCAACCGCCTCAGTCAAGAGGTGGCACCGCCTGGGCTCAGTCTTCGAGCTCTGCCAGGCGGTGCAACCTCTCCAGTCAGGAGGTGCAACCGCCTGATCCCGGAATTCCGGGATTTGATCGTTTTGAGCTCCAAATTTGAATTGGGTTGGGGCCTATAAATACCCAACCCATTCAGCACTGAAAAGATACAGACCTACACCAAATTCTTGATCTTTTCTGTGATTCTAAGAGCTCAAATTTGTGTAAAGTCCTAAAGTTCTCCTCTTCCTGTTCTTCAAGTCTTGAGTTGTAAAGAGAGGAGAGAAAGGTCCTGTAAGGGTTGTCTCCTGAGCCCATCAAAAGGAGTGAATCTGTAAAAGGGCAGTTGGCCTTCGCCTATTGAAGGAAGGCCTCTAGTTGACGTCGGTGACCTCGTCGGTGGAGGAAGCCAAAAGTGGAGTAGGTCAAGACTGACCGAACCACTCTAAATCTCTGGTTTGCGTTTATTTTGAGCACTTTATCATTACTGCAAACCTCCTACATAGCTACTGCTCTCTGCGCCTTTACGAACAAGTTTCTAAGTGCTGATCTTTCTGAATCTGCATTCAGACGTAAATCGGTGTTTTCATACGTTACAGTTTACGTTTACGTTTTGATTCTGCAAAACTGTCTTCTGCGCTTTTACGAACGAAGTTTCTAAGTTCAGATCCCTTTAAAACTGTGTTTTAGACGTAAACTACTTTTAAACGTAAAACTACGTTTAGACGTAAAACTACGTTTAGACGCAAACTGCGTTTAGACGTAAAACTACGTTTAGACGTAAAACTGCGTTTAGACGCAAACTGCGTTTAGACGTAAAACTACGTTTAGACGTAAAACTGTGTTTAGACGTAAAATTGCGTTTAGATGCAAACTGCACTGCGCTTAGACGCAATCTGATCTTAGACGCAAAATGCGCTTAGACGCAAACTGCGCTTAGACGCAATCTGCATTTAGACGCAAACTGCATTTAGACACAAACTGTGTAAACTGTGCTTAGACGCAAACTGTGTTTAGACATAAACTGCACTTAATCATATGTATTCTTAGAATCGGCTTTTGTATCAAAATAGTTTTTATCAAACGAACGTAGCTTTCGTTTTTAATCGCTGAAAGATATCCGTTGCACTAATTCACCCCCCCCCCCTCTTAGTGCTCTCGATCCTAACAATTGGTATCAGAGCGGGGTATTTCTCATTTCGGATTTACACCCAAGAGAAATGGCTCTTCAAGAGGGCTTTTCGGTCTTTCGTCCACCGTTCTTTAACGGATTGGACTATACTTATTGGAAAACTCGAATGAGAGTTTTCTTGATTTCTCTAAATCTGGATTTATGGAATATCATTGAAAACAGTTTTCAACTTCCCTCTAAACCGACGAACGAATGGTCGGATTTGGAGAAGAAGTATTTCTCTTTAAACGCAAAGGCTGTGAATGCCTTATTTTGCGCTTTGGACAAAAATGAGTTCAATCGGATTTCTACGTGCGAAACAGCTTTTGACATTTGGCGAACACTTGAAATCACGCACGAGGGAACTAGTAGTGTCAAAGACTCGAAAGTTAACTTTTTATTGCATGATTTCGAGCTTTTTCGAATGCAACCAAGCGAGACTATAAGCGACATGTACACCCGTTTCACGGATGTCGTCAATAGTTCAAGAGCTCTTGGAAAATATTTTTCGGACTTTGAACTCGTAAACAAGATTTTGCTTTCTCTTTCTAAGAAGTGGGATTCAAAAGTAACTGCAATACAAGAAGCTAAAAACCTAAACAACTTACCACTTGAAGAACTAATTGGTTCATTGATGACATATGAAATGGTGCACAATGCACATGATGAACATGTTGAACACAATCACCTTCCAAAGAACAGGAAGGATTTGGAACTCTGGACAAATGAATGCCACTTGAGCGATGACTCAAGTGATGAGGACAATGATGAACAAAACAACCTTCCAAAGAACAGGAAGGATTTGGGACATAGAACATTTGAAGACCACTCGAGCATAAGCTCAAGTGATGGTGAACTTAAACTACAAATGAAACGAAAATTAAAAAGCAAAAAGAATCGAACTACTTGCTTTAAACGCAAGAAGAAGAACAAAAATTGGGATGAATCGAGCTCCTCCGAAGAAGAGAAAGTCAACAAAAGCAAGGCGGCAAACTACGCCTTAACAGCCTACAATGATGAGGTAATAGAAATCCCCCTAATTTATTTTGAAATTACTTGATGCTTTCATGATGTATTTTTCTCTTTTAGTTTAGAATTAATTTTCTTAAAAATTACATGTTAAAAAAAAAAAATTATTACGATCATACTAAGTAATTTCGAAAATGATAATATTACATATTTTATGATAAACAAATAAAATGATCTTGATTGAAAATATGAAATCATGGTTAAGAAGTAATAATGTGTATTACGTTGATTTCCATTGTTATTTCTCGATTTTGATTAAAGATCATGTTTGATTTGAAGAAATGCATAATGATGAAATTAAATATTTTGATTAACAATTTTATGCATGAGATTTTAAGCCGATGATAAGCATGTGTTATTCTCATGAGTATATTTGAAAAAACTATGGCAAAAATGTGCTCGAATGCATGAATGTGTTAAGATTATTTTTCGGACATTCTTGATTCAATGTTCAAAACACTTAATTGCCATGATGATTTTACACTATAACATGTTGGAAATTATATGTTTTGGATACATAAATTTTTATGATCATGAGCATGTTTTATCTTCATAATTGAACTTGAAAATCTATAGCAAAATCTTATCCGAATGTATGAAAGTACTAATTTCATTTTCGGATTCACTTAACAATTGGTATCCTAACAATTGGATTTTCTCATACACTTTTGAAAAATATTTTTCTAAAATGGATTTGATGAAATGATTCCTGCTTATAAATTCCATCTTGAAATATGAATGATAGTGTCTTTGCTTGCAAAGATTTGTTTCACATACATATCTCCTATGATTCATGCGCAGAAAAAGAATTTATAAATCATAATACAATGAGATTTCTTATGCAAAAATAAAGTGCTTTTGTGATTCTTTGCTAAAGAGAATAATTATTAAAATCATGATCTTGATAATTATAACATGAAGCTCTTTATAAATCAAGATCGTTCATTATGCTCCCTACATTTATCAAAAAGGAGTTCTTCAAATGAAATGCAACTTGTCTTTTGATTTCATGATATTTTGTGAATTTTGAAATTAATTTTAATGACTTGATTATGAGTTTCAAGTTGACGATTTGATTTGAATAAGTTATGTCTAAATCATAATCATGATCTTGCAAAATTGAAATCACAAATAATATCTTTTGGTATTCATGAATTGATACTCACAATATGAAAGTATTGGTATTCATGACTTGATTTTGATTGAAACATTACATGCTTAAATTAATCATTCTTCTATGTTTCAAAAATTCTTTAAATGCCTTATGTGATGACTAAAAATTAATTTGCTTTATGATGAATCACGAATCATGACTTGATCTATGATATTGAAATATTTTAATCATGATTCTTGGTTATATAATTCCTTTGCCCTATTAAAAGGATTTGTTGAATGGATCATGTCCTTCTTGAACTTTCTTGATATCATGACAAGATTTTGTAATATGTCCTGTATAATAATTAAAAATTTTTGGCCATTGATTTCTCTCTTCTTTTCGACAAAAACAAAGGGGAGAAAGCTTTTGCTAGTTAGAACATGCAAAGAAAAGCAAGTGCAATCTTGCACATGAAGCAAGTGTTGAATTGCCATGATTGAACCTAAGAATCTTGCTATACTTTTGTGCTTATATATTGTGATAAAAATATAGCTTCATGCTATAAAAACTTGCATATATTTTAAAATAGCTAGAGCTACTTCTCCTTTTGTTGATGATAAAGGGGGAGAAATATATGAATTGATACTATAAGTGCCATATTTGAATTTTCATCATGTTAAGATATCAAGAACTTGCATCGTAATTCTACTTGATGATATCTTGCCATGTGATGAAATGCTACAATTTGTTGCTAAAATGATGCATGCAATACTTATGCTTTCTACGTAATGTATTGCATATGATATGAACCTTGATTAAAATTGCCTTGATTTGAATTCAAGGTTTATCTCAATTATGGAATTTTGAAATAAAAATGATTACTCACCTTTGTCATGATTTAGAAATTGACAGAAAGGGTTTTCCCTTCTTTTTGACAATGATAACTTGCATGCACAATTCAAGAAGAAAGCAAATTTTCACTTCTCAAAAGAGAAGAAATTGCTATCTTGAACATCTTAAGAAACAAAAAGAACAAAGGTGCTATCTTGCCTATCTCAAGAAGCAAAACATGCTAACTTGCGCATCTAGCAAAGTGGACAAAATTTTCATATTTCAAGAAGCAAGAGTTGCCTTCTTGAACATCTCTAATTTGCTAGCTTGCATGATGTAGAACTTGCTATCTTGAACATCTCTAATTTTCATACCAAGTGCTATCTTGTATGCTATAAAACTTGCATATCTAAAACTTGATAGCTTGAATATTCTAAGCATGATTCAACACTTGCTATATTTTCTAGCAAAATTGCATGATGATAAAACTTGATATTATGTTTTTCATGCAATGAGTTGAACCAATATCACAAACACTTGATTGTGATACTTCTCCTTTTTGTTGATGACAAAGGGGGAGAAGTATGTTGATGAAAGTATGTTGATGACATGACATGTGATGCATAAGTTTATGCATATGTTCATGTTGACGTGTTGCAAGTATTCATGATGAATATTGCAATGACTTTAATTCAGTTTGAATTCAAGGTTCTATCAATATGGCATATTGATAGGGGGAGTTTGTTTAAACTCCGGGAGTTAAGTTTAACTCCGTCATCAAGTAGTTGTCATCATCAAAAAGGGGGAGATTGTTGAATCTCGTATTTTGATAATGACACTACTTGATATATGTTTATGATTTAATATGCGTTTTGAGTGACGCAGGATGCTTTGATCAGGATGAGACAATTAAAGCAGGAAAATCATGTTGTGCCGGAGGAACATGTTAGATGATTGGACGTCGGGCCGGTAGATCGGTCGACGTATCGACAGAAGGCTTCGGGCAGTGGACTCGGGCATCGGGCCAAGAAGAGCGGTTATTGTGCCAAGGATATCGGAGTTGCGGAGTCAACTGGCCGATTGGGCAATAGGCCGCAGGAGAGGACGATGCGCCGAAGAATCAGACGAAGCGTCGAGGGACCAATGACATGCCGGACAACTTGGTTAACTGCTTAGGATTAATTGTCTCGATCGAAGTTTTACTTTAATTGTGCAGGATTAACTATGATAACGATGAAGACATAAAGCGAAACAAAGTGTCGGAGTCAAGCGCGAAGGATTTGTTGCAAGTTCGAGAGTTCGACGGAAGTCCGAAGGTTCATCGGGAATGCTACCGGAACTAGCCGAGAATGAGTTGGGAGCTTGCCGAAGGATTTTCGGAAGTTTGCCGGAAGGTTCGTTGGAAGTTCGCGGAGCTCGCCGAGAAAGATCGGAGCTTGCCGAAGAAGCTCGTTGGAACTCGCTAAGATCAAATCGTGAAGTCTAGGAGCTTGCCGGGAGTCCGCAGAATGGTTTCCGAGAGTTCATCGGAAGACCGCCGGAAGTTTGCCGAAAGCTCGCCATAAGAAGTCTTGACTTGCGGACTTTGTAATGGCTTAGAAAATGTCTTTAAAATCATAGTTAGCACGTTAATTAGGGTTAGGATTAAGTGTTAATCCTATAACCCAAGTAGGGGCCAATTAGGCCCAAGTTTGGACTGGTTTGGACCAAGTTTGGAGCCAAACCAAGTGAGCTGAAATAGTGAAAGAGGTGGCACCGCCAGGGTTGGAGGTGGCACTGCCCAGGAGAGGATCTCCCAGCGAAGCTGGGCGGTGCAAACGCCCCAGGCAGGAGGTGGCACCGCCTGAGCTCAGTCTTTGAGCTAGACTGGGCGGTGCAACCTCCCTAACAGAGAGGTGGCACCGCCTGAGCTCAGTTTTCAAGCTAGACTGGGCGGTGCAACCTCCCTGACAGAGAGGTGGCACCGCCTGAGCTCGATCTTCGAGCTCTGGCAGAGAGGTGCAACCGCCTCAGTCAAGAGGTGGCACCGCCTGGGCTCAGTCTTCGAGCTCTGCCAGGCGGTGCAACCTCTCCAGTCAGGAGGTGCAACCGCCTGATCCCGGAATTCCGGGATTTGATCATTTTGAGCTCCAAATTTGAATTGGGTTGGGGCCTATAAATACACAACCCATTCAGCACTGAAAAGATACAGACCTACACCGAATTCTTGATCTTTTCTGTGATTCTAAGAGCTCAAATTTGTGTAAAGTCCTAAAGTTCTCCTCTTCCTGTTCTTCAAGTCTTGAGTTGTAAAGAGAGGAGAGAAAGGTCCTGTAAGGGTTGTCTCCTGAGCCCATCAAAAGGAGTGAATCTGTAAAAGGGCAGTTGGCCTTCGCCTATTGAAGGAAGGCCTCTAGTTGACGTCGGTGACCTCGTCGGTGGAGGAAGCCAAAAGTGGAGTAGGTCAAGACTGACCGAACCACTCTAAATCTCTGGTTTGCGTTTATTTTGAGCACTTTATCATTACTGCAAACCTCCTACATAGCTACTGCTCTCTGCGCCTTTACGAACAAGTTTCTAAGTGCTGATCTTTCCGAATCTACATTCAGACGTAAATCAGTGTTTTCATATGTTACATTTTACGTTTACGTTTTGATTCTGCAAAACTATCTTCTGTGTTTTTACGAACGAAGTTTCTAAGTTCAGATCCCTTTAAAACTGTGTTTTAGACGTAAACTACTTTTAAACGTAAAACTACGTTTAGACGTAAAACTGCGTTTAGACGCAAACTATGTTTAGACGTAAAACTACGTTTAGACGTAAAACTGCGTTTAGATGCAAACTGCGTTTAGACGTAAAACTACGTTTAGACATAAAACTGTGTTTAGACGTAAAACTGCGTTTAGATGCAAACTGCACTGCGCTTAGACGCAATCTGATCTTAGACGCAAACTGCGCTTAGATGCAAACTGCGCTTAGACGCAATCTGCATTTAGACGCAAACTGCATTTAGACACAAACTGCGTAAACTGCGCTTAGACGCAAACTGTGTTTAGACATAAACTGCACTTAATCATAAGTATTCTTAGAATTGGCTTTTGCATCAAAATAGTTTTTATCAAACGAACGCAGCTTTCGTTTTTAATCGCTGAAATTTATCCGCTGCACTAATTCACCCCCCCCCCCTCTTAGTGCTCTCGATCCTAACACTCTACACTGGTAAGACTAGAAAGAAAAGGAAAGCAGAAAGATCTCTTAAGAAGGGAAAGGGCAAGGGCAAACTAAGTAAAGCTAAGGTTGCTAAGAAAGACCCAGCAAAGGACAAAGGCCAGTGCTTCCGCTGTGGTAAAGATGGGCATTGGAAGAGAAACTACAAAGAGTACCTTGCAGAAAGGGCAAAATAGAAGCTTGGAGAAGCTTCAGGTACATTCATGATCAATCTCCAATTGTTAGATTTTTGTGATAGTGCATTGGTATTGGATACTAGGATTGCTTATCACATCTACAATTTATTGTAAATTCTAGCAAAGCCGAGGGGAGATTGACGAGAGGAATATTACATAAAGGTTTGTTTATGCAAGACACTACTCCACACATCATGAATGTAAGTGTCTAAGAGGAAACGAGATGAGGTGAACAGTGCATACCTATGGCATTGTAGGCTAGGTCATATCCATGAGGGAATGATTCAAAAGTTGCTAAATGATGGATATCTAGATCCATTCGACTATGTGTCATATGCAATTTACGAGCCTTGCCTTCGTGGAAAACTGACCAACTCTCCATTTAGTGGAACTGGAGAGAGAGCCGCTGAGCTATTGGAACTCATACATAGTGATGTATGTGGACCCATGTCAACTCATGCCATTGGTGGTTACTCCTACTTCATTACCTTTACTGATGATTTCTCAAGGTATGAATATGTGTACTTAATAAAGTGTAAGTCTGAGGCTTTTGAGAAATTCAGAGAGTATAAGAATGAGGTGGAGAACCAGACCGGAAAGAGTATCAAAACTCTTCGATCAGATCGAGGAGGTGAGTACTTAAGTACAGAGTTTACTCAGTTCCTCAAGGACCATGGGATATTATCCCAATGGACACCTCCTTATACACCTCAACTCAATGGTGTCTCTAGAAGGAGGAATCGTACGCTATTAGATATGGTACAGTCCATGATGAGTTTCGCTGACCTACCCATTTTATTCTAGGGATATGCCCTAGAGACCGTAGCTTACCTTCTGAACAGAGTTCCAACTAAGTCGGTAGTGTCTACACCATATGAGATATGGAAAGGGAAGAAGCCTGATCTTAAGGTTGTTAAGATTTGGGGTTGCCCTGCCCACGTTAAAAGACACAACCCCGATAAGTTAGAATCAAAGACAGAGTGATGTAAATTTGTGGGATACCCCAAGGGAACATGTGGGTATTATTTCTATCATCTCGAGGACCAAAAGGTCTTTGTAGCTAAGAGAGTAGTGTTCCTTAAGAAGGAACACATTCTTAGCAGAGATAATGGGAGAATGATAGAGTTGAGCGAGGTTGGAGAACCAAGCTCAAGCACCACTCTACAGCCCGAGTCTATTCAGGTACCTAATACACAAGTTTCAACTTTACGCAGGTCTGATAGAGTATCCCATCCTCCTGAGAGATATGTGGGACATATTAGAGGAGAGGATGTTGAGGATATTGATCCTCAGACCTACGAGGAGGCTATTATGAGTATAGACTCCGGGAAGTGGCAAGAAGTCATGAATTCTGAGATGGATTCTATGTACTCCAACAAGGTTTGGAACCTAGTTGATGCGCTCGAAGGTATTGTACCCATCGGTTGCAAGTGGATCTTTAAGAAAAAGATCGGAGTAGATGGAAAGGTAGAGACCTATAAAGCAAGGCTAGTGGCTAAGGGGTATCGTCAAAAGGCAAGGTGTTGACTACGACGAAACCTTCTCACCCGTAGCAATGCTAAATTCCATCAGAATTCTATTGGCTATTGCAGCACACTATGATTATGAGATCTGGCAGATGGATGTGAAAACCGCATTCCTCAATGGGAACCTCAAGGAGGAAGTGTATATGATGCAACCTGAGGGATTCGTGTCCAAGAACTGCCCAGATAAGGTGTGTAGGTTGCTTAGATCCATTTATGGACTAAAGCAAGCTTCCCGTGTTGAATCTCGTATTTTGATGATGAAACCAATTGATAATTATGTTTATATTTAACTGTATTTTGAGTGATGCAGGTCTACTCGATCAGGATTAGACAATTAAGGCAGGAGGAATTGACGTTGCGCTGGAGGAGATCACGTTAGGATATTGGATGGCAGAAGGCTTTGGACGTCGGGCATCGGGCCAAGAGCGGAATTGCGCCAAGAATATCGACGTTGCGGAGGTCAACCACTGATTGGGCAACAAGCCGCAAGAGAGGACGATGCGCCGAAGAATCGGACGAAGCGCCAACCAATGACGTGCCAGGCAACAGAATGTCAATTCGCTTTATAATAATTGTCTAGATCGGAGTAGAGTTTTTGCTTGTGTGTGCAGGATTAACTACGATAACGATGAAGATATAAAGCAAAACAAAGTGTCGGAGTCAAGCACGAAGGATTCATTGCAAGTTCAAGAGTTCGACGGAAGTCCGAAGGTTCGTCGGGAATGCTGCCGGAACTAGTCGAGAATGAGTAGGGAGCTTGCCGAAGGGATTTTCGGAAGCTCGCCGGAAGGTTCGTTGGAAGTTCGCGAAGCTCGCCGAGAAAGATCGGAGCTTGCCGAAGAAGCTCGTTGGAACTCGTCAAGATCAAATCGTGAAGTCTAGGAGCTTGCCGGGAGTCCGCAGAATGGTTTTCGAGAGTTTATCGGAAGACCGTCGGAAGTTCGCCGGAAGCTCGCCGGAAGAAGTCTTGACTTATGAACTTTGTAATAGCTTAGAAAATATCTTTAAATTCGTAGTTAGCACGTTAATTAGGGTTAGGATTAGGTGTTAATCCTATAACCCAAGTAGGGGCCAATTGGGCCCGAGTTCGGACTAGTTTGGGCCAAATTTGGAGCCCAACCAGTGAGCTGATTTGGCCTAGGCGGTGGCACCGCCCAGCACCCGAGAGCTGGGCGGTGACACCTCCTTGGCTGGGCGATTGCACCGTCCAGCACCCGAGCGCTGGGCGATGGCACCGCTTGGCTGGGCGGTGGCACCTCCAGCATTCGGGAACCCAAAGAGAATTCAAATTTTGGAGCCCAAAATTTGAATCCTCTTAAGGCTTATAAATACCCCTCAAGTCTCAACTGAGAATACAACTTTTGTGCAGCAAGTGATTGAGAGAAAAGTCTTAGAAGAGTCTTTGCCTTTCTTGTTTTCAATTTGCTAGAGTTCTCCTCATTCCTTTTTGCTGAAAATTTGTAAGAGGTTGAACTGCTTGTAAAAGGTTGTAAGAGGGGTATTTGCCCTTCCATTTCAATAGATTTGCTAGTGGAAGGTGGGAGCCTCATCGAAGAGGGGCCTCGCAAGTGGATGTAGGTCATTTGACCGAACCACTCTAAAATCGACGTAATCTCTGGTTTGCATTTCATTATTGCTATTTACATTACTGCAAACCTTCTTACATGCTTTAGTTCCTTATTACCTTTGCTGCACAACTTTAAGAATACGCTTTCAAGTTTAGCTTTTCAAGTTTCATTCTTATCGTACGAAAGATTTGTCGAAACCGAAGTTTTAATCCACTGCACTAATTCACCCCCCCCCCTCTTAGTGCCGCTCCGATCCTAACAATTGGTATCAGAGCCACGTTTTTCTACCTTGGTTTAACACCCAAATAGAAATGGCTCTTTACGGCTTTCAAGAGGGTCACTCTCTCATTTGTCCTCCCTTTTTCAATGGGACGGACTACACTTATTGGAAAACTCGAATGAGAGTTTTCTTACTTTCTTTGGATTTGAATTTATTGCACATAGTCGAAAATGGATTTGAAATGTCTTCTCTCCCAATGAACCATTGGAATGATTTGGAGAAGAAGATGTTTTCTCTAAATGCAAAGGCTATGAATGCCTTATATTGTGCACTTGACAAAAATGAATTTAATCGCGTTTCGATGTGTGACTCGGCTTTTGATATTTGGAGAACTCTAGAGGTCACTCATGTAGGCACTAGCCGAGTGAAAGAGTCCAAAATCAATATTCTTGAGCATTCTTACGAACTTTTCTGGATGAAACCAAGTGAGTCCATCGGAGACATGTACACCCGTTTCACGGATGTCATCAATGGACTCAAAGCTCTTGGTAAAAGTTTTTCTAATTTTGAACTAGTCACTAAAATCTTAAGATCCCTTCCAAAAAGTTGGGATCCAAAAGTTACGGCCATTCAAGAGGCCAAGGACCTTAAAACATTCCCTCTCGAAGAACTTATTGGGTCTCTAATGACCTATGAAATGAACAATGTGATAAAAAGGAAACTCGAGAATAACCTTCCAAAGGACAGGAAGGATTTCGGACATAGAACACATGAAGACCACTCGAGCATAAGCTCAAGTGATGATGAACTTAAACTACAAATGAAACAAAAATTAAAAAGAAAAAAGAATGGAACTACTTGCTTTGAACGCAAGAAGAATAAAAATTGGGATGAATCGAGCTCTTCCGAAGACGAGGAGAAAACCAAGAAAGGCGAGGTAGCAAACTACGCCTCAACCACTTTCAACAATGAGGTAATCGAAATCCCCCTAATTTATTTCAAAATTACATAATACTTTCATGAGTTATTTTTAATTTAGTTTAGGATTAATTTTCTTGAAAATTACATGTGTTATGTTAATGCAATAAAATGTTAGATATAAATCTAATTCTTATACACCTAGTAAGATTAATCTTATGTATGTGCTTGAGAAGCAAGAATGTGTATTTTGACGATTTCTATATTGATTTTCAATGACGATGCATAACTTTTGAAAGGAAGGCTTGATGATTTTTTTTATGAACCTTGTCTTTGGTTTTCAAACATGATGTATGGTTTTGACATATGAACAAAATTTGAGCATGCTAAGATAAACTCAATCATATAAATTAAAACTAAAGAAGTTTTAGTTATCTATAAGAATCATTCAAAATTATGTTCAATAAAAAATACAAAATGATGGAATGAAAATATTAAATGTTTTAATACCATTTTATGCATGAGATTTTAAAAGTTATACATAATGATCTTGATGGTTGTTATGAAGAAATTTATTTTTCGATCCTAAATGATTGATGATATATATATATTTTTGGGCATAAAAAGGACAAAGGCATACTTATATGAAACAACTAAATAGATAAAAGTATTTTTCTTGAAAATTCTTGGTTTGATGAATCTATTTTATCATCTTTTTATGAATATCTTGAAAATAATTTTTGATTTGATGATTTGAATTTGAATGAGCTTTATCTTGATTTTTCGAGATTTATAACTTGAGATTTGCTCTATAAAAATCAAGATCTTGTATCCTCAATGTTCCTTTTTAGCATCTATTATCCAAATGAATTATGATTGTTATCATTGCTATATTTCTTCTTATCGTGCATTAAAGAGAAAATTTTCCTAAATGAATCGTGATATTTCGGAACCACAATTCTTTTTATGATTCATAATGAATTGAGAAATTTTATATACTTGAATTAAGATTGAATGAATTTTATCTATATCATGATCTCCTAAGATTTTTCCTTGATTATTTAAGAGGAGATTTTTCAAAACAAAACGTGTCTTCTATTATTATCTTTTCATGATATGATTTTTATGCCATTCCTTGTACTCATGAAATATTTATCTCATCACCCAATAACTCTTCTTGATATTCCTTATGTGATGAAACGAAATAATGCATGAAATTCAAATAAGAAGTTAATGATCCTGAATGATAGGATGTAATGAATTTTGACATTTAGATACTATCATTTGAATAGCTATGATCATGTTGCCAAAATGATTTATCATGAATGCTTGAATATCATGTATGATATGCCGATATTGATGATTGAGTTATTTGTATCATGCATGAAAAATAAAAGATATAGTTTTGAAATTGTGCATGTTCGAATTTGAAAATATGATGATGCATAATGATGAAATTATGCAATGAAAATATTAAACATTTTGAAACCATGTTTTAGTGTCATGCATAATGATCATGCTTAATAAATTTTAAAATTATGCATGATGAATCTTGCGAATTACGGATTATTGATTTTTACTATAATGGAAGTGCCTTATTGATCTTTGTTGTAATAAATCTTACACTTTCGGTTTTAAACATGATATATGTTTTTATTTGGCATAAATGAAATAAAATCATATGAATTGAAACAACTAAAAAAGAGAAAAATATTTTTTCCTTGAAATTTTATTTTTCTCTATCTTATTGATCTTGATGATTATTATGATAAATCTATGTATATCATTTTGAATCTCTTGAAAGTAATGTTGAGATTTTGATGAATTTGACGATTTGAATTTGAATGAGTTTGTATTTAAATTATGATCTTGATTTCTTGGATTTACTACTTGAGATTCTTTTTTAATCACAATCTCTTCTTTGTACACCTACAATTTTTGTTATTTATAAAAGGAAGAGATTTGATAAAATGAATCATGTCTTTTAGTATTCAAATGGTTTTATCTTTGATGATATGATTTCTTTATATCTATGATATAAATGCCTTGAAATGATTGAAATATTTTACACTTTTATGCTCTTCCCTACTTCTTTCTTGTTTTCAATGATAAAACGGGGAGAAGTTTTGATCATGCATGGTAGGATATAATTTGATAAAATTTATACCATCATGAAACATTTATGATTTGCAATGATGCATGCAATACTTGTGCTTTCTAATTATGATGTGATGTATTGCATATGATGTAAATCATGATTTAAATGCTATGAGTTGTTGCTAAAATGATAAATGTTGATTTAATGTTTTGTATCATGAATGCTCTAAATGATGATTGTTTGGTACCATGATCAAAATATTGATAAATAGTTAAAAATTTTAGTATCATATATGATATCCTCATAATGTCGATCGATTTATTCAATATCGTGCATGAATGAAATATAAGGCTTTTGAAAATATGTATATTTTAATTTAAAAATATAATGATGCACAAATAAGATTGACACTTGACCCTTGTCATGATTTGAAGATTATAGTAAAGGGAAATGAATTACACTATTGTATTGTTATTCCCTTCTATTTGATAATGACATAGGGGGAGCAAATTTTGCTAGCTAGCTCGCAAATATCAAGAGAAGCAATGAGTGCTAAGTTACACATTCTGAGAAGAAATTGCTATATTGAAACATTAATGTAATTATGAATGATGATATGATATTATGCATGTAATACTTCAACTTATGATAATGATGCATGCAATGATAAAATATTCATGATGAAAAATTGTCTTGACATTTATAACTTGATTATTCATCCTTTGTCATGATTTTGAAATCGTTGTAAAAGGAAAAAGAACTACAAAACTGTATTCTTCTTTTCTTTTTAACAATGACAAAGGGGGAGAAATATTGCTCGCTCAAGATGCAAAATTTAAAAACTTGCACATTGCAATAGGAAGCAAGAATCATGAGCTTACACAAGAAAGCTATCTTGTATTTGCTTTCGTAATTTTTTTGCTAGCTTGTATGTAGTAAAACTTGCATATCATAAAAATTGCTAGCTTATAGTCTAAAGAGAAGCAATCAATAGCTATCTCAAAAAGACCAAACATGCTAAACTTACACATCTTTAATCGTTATATTGCATGATGATAAAACTTGATATTATGTTTTTCATGCAATAAGTTGAACCCATATAACAAACACTTGATTGTGGTACTTCTCCTTTTTGTTGATGACAAAGGGGGAGAAGTATGTTGATGACATGACATGTGATGCATAAGTTTTATGCATATGTTCATGATGATGTGTTGCAAGTATTCATGATGAATATTGCAATAACTTGAATTCAGTTTGAATTCAAGGTTCTATCAATATGGCATATTGATAGGGGGAGTTTGTTTAAACTCCGGGAGTCAAGTTTAACTCCGTCATCAATTGGTTGTTATCATCAAAAAGGGGGAGATTGTTGAATCTCGTATTTTGATGATGAAACCAATTGATAATTATGTTTATATTTAACTGTATTTTGAGTGATGCAGGTCTACTCGATCAGGATTAGACAATTAAGGCAGGAGGAATTGACGTTGCGCCGGAGGAGATCACGTTAGGATATTGGATGGCAGAAGGCTTCGGACGTCGGGCATCGGGCCAAGAGTGGAATTGCGCTAAGAATATCGACGTTGCGGAGGTCAACCGCTGATTGGGCAACAAGTCGCAAGAGAGGACGATGCACCGAAGAATCGGACGAAGCGCCAACCAATGACGTGCCGGGCAACAGAATGTCAATTCGCTTTATAATAATTGTCTAGATCGGAGTAGAGTTTTTGCTTGTGTGTGCAGGATTAACTACGATAACGACGAAGACATAAAGCAAAACAAAGTGTCGGAGTCAAGCAAGAAGGATTCATTGCAAGTTCAAGAGTTCGACGGAAGTCCGAAGGTTCGTCGGGAATGCTGCCGGAACTAGTCGAGAATGAGTAGGGAGCTTGCCGAAGGGTTTTTCGGAAGCTCGCCGGAAGGTTCGTTGGAAGTTCGCGGAGCTCGCCGAGAAAGATCGGAGCTTGCCGAAGAAGCTCGTTGGAACTCGTCAAGATCAAATCGTGAAGTCTAGGAGCTTGCCGGGAGTCCGCAGAATGGTTTTCGAGAGTTTATCGGAAGACCGTCGGAAGTTCGCCGGAAGCTCGCCGGAAGAAGTCTTGACTTACGGACTTTGTAATAGCTTAGAAAATGTCTTTAAATTCATAGTTAGCACGTTAATTAGGGTTAGGATTAGGTGTTAATCCTATAACCCAAGTAGGGGCCAATTGGGCCCGAGTTCGGACTGGTTTGGGCCAAATTTGGAGCCCAACCAGTGAGCTGATTTGGCTTAGGCGGTGGCACCGTCTAGGCTAGGCGGTGGCACCGCCCAGCACCCGAGAGCTAGGCGGTGACACCTCCTTGGCTGGGCGGTTGCACCGTCCAGCACCCGAGCGCTGGGCGATGGCACCGCTTGGCTGGGCGGTGGCACCTCCAGCATTCGGGAACCCAAAGAGAATTCAAATTTTGGAGCCCAAAATTTGAATCCTCTTGAGGCTTATAAATACCCCTCAAGTCTCAGCTGAGAATACAACTTTTGTGCAGCAAGTGATTGAGAGAAAAGTCTTAGAAGAGTCTTTGCCTTTCTTGTTTTCAATTTGCTAGAGTTCTCCTCATTCCTTCTTGCTGAAAATTTGTAAGAGGTTGAACTGCTTGTAAAAGGTTGTAAGAGGGGTATTTGCCCTTCCATTTCAAGAGATTTGCTAGTGGAAGGTGGGAGCCTCATCGAAGAGGGGCCTCGCAAGTGGATGTAGGTCATTTGACCGAACCACTCTAAAATCGACGTAATCTCTAGTTTGCATTTCATTATTGCTATTTACATTACTGCAAACCTTCTTACATGCTTTATTTCCTTATTACCTTTGCTGCACAACTTTAAGAATACGCTTTCAAGTTTAGCTTTTCAAGTTTCATTCTTATCGTACGAAAGATTTGTCGAAACCGAAGTTTTAATCCGCTGCACTAATTCACCCCCCCCCCCTCTTAGTGCCGCTCCGATCCTAACATCCCGAAGTTGGAACATAAGATTTGATGAGGCAATCAGATATTCTGACTTTGTTAAGAACGAAGATGAGCCTTGTGTGTATAGGAAGGTAAGTGGGAGCGCTATCACCTTTTTGGTGTTATATGTGGATGACATCCTCATCATTGGAAACGACGTAGGAATGCTATCCACAGTAAAGGCTTGGTTATCTAGATACTTCTCCATGAAGGACTTAGGGGAAGCATCCTATATCTTGGGGATTAGAATATATAGAGATAGATCCAAGAGGATGCTTGGCTTGTCCTAGTCCAGGTACATAGAAACCATTGTCAAAAGGTTTGGCATGGAAAATTCCAAGAGAGGTCTCATACCGATGAGACATGGGATATCACTTTCTACGAGTATGTCCCCAAAGACTCCAAAAGAAAGGGCGAACATGGATATGATACCTTATGCCTCAGTAATAGGGTCTATCATGTATGTCATGCTATGTACTAGGCCTGATATAGCGCATGCTCTGAGTGTCACGAGCAGGTATCAGGCGGATCCAGGCTTGGAGCACTGGAAAGCAGTAAAGTGTATCCTTAAGTACTTAAGAAGGACTAAGGATCTTTTACTAGTATATGGAGGTAATAGCCTTAAGGTTGAAGGCTATACTGACTCAAGTTTTCAGTCTGATGTTGATGATAGCAAGTCGAATTCAGGGTATGTGTACACCTTGAATGGAGGAGCAGTGTGCTGGAAGAGTTCCAAGCAAGATACCACTGCTGACTCGACCACAGAGGCGGAGTACATTGCTGCATCAGATGCAGCAAAGGAGGGAGTCTGGTTGAAGAAGTTCATTATAGATTTGGGAGTCGTTCCGAATAGCGAGAAATCGACTTCCTTATATTGCGACAACAATGGGGCGATTACTCAAATAAGGGAACCCGGGTCTCATCAGAATTGTTTTGAGGAGGTTCCAGCTTATCAGAGAGATCATAACCCGAGGAGATGTAGCAGTGGAAAGAGTTCCATCCGAAGATAACATTGCAGATCCATTGACAAAGCTATTGTCTCATTTTGTCTTTGAGCGTCACAAGGGTCTGATGGGGATCAGACACATATGTGATTGGCTTTAGGACAAGTGGGAGATTGCTAGTCATAGGTGCCTAGCAAGCCAATCACGTGAGTAATGGCACGTGTAACTTGATACAGAATTTTTTTGCTTATTATATTTTGGCGTATATCACTTTATAACTATTGCATATGTGCCTATATATATTGTGATGTCTTTGGATTTGTGCAATGGGAATCAGATCGTGATGAGATCACGATAATGAGATCGATTCACCTTTAACACATATCCTAAATAATCCCGGTCATAGGTTACTCGAGAGGGACATCATGATAACCGGATAGACTAGTGTGCTGTATACCTGTCCATATGATGGATGCAGCTGGTCTCATAGCTGCTCGTGTAGGGACACTAGGGATACAGTACAGGTGCTCATTGGAGAATGAGTTCACTGATTGATCCGCTTACGGAATGTTGGATGGTTGATGATGCCTTATTGTTAGACAGCGATTTTGTAGTCCTAGAGGTGTATCTGGTGTGGAATCTCATATTTTGATGATGAAGTCAATTGTCATTTGTTGTCTAATCTATGTGTTGAGATAAGTGTGCAGGATTAACTACGATGAAAGATAGACAAGCAGCAGGAGTTGCGCCGGAGTCAAATTCATGATCACGTTGGGAGTTCGAGAGTTCGACGGAAGTACGGACGGTCGTCGGAGGTTCTGCGGGAACAGATCCGAGAAGTCCAGAAGCTTGCCAAGCGAAGCTCGTCGGAACTCGCCAAGTGGATCGTCGCAAAGTCCAGGAGTTTGCCGGAAGTCCGCAGAAGCATCACCGAGGGTTCATCGGATGATCGACGGAAGTTCGCCGGAAACTCGCCGGAAGAAGCGATTGACGCACCGAAGCAAAGCTGCAGAAATTGTCTTAGATTTAATCGTAGTTAGCATGGTGATTAAGTTAGAAATGGGAGGTGATCCCATTAGCTTAATCCTGGGGCAATTGGGCCCCTGAAGAACTCAAGTTGGGTCGAATGGTTCAACCCATTCGAACCCAAGAAGCTGTGGGAGGTGCAACCGCCCAGGCAGGGAGGTGCCACCGCCCAGGCTAAGTCTCCCAGCGAGACTGGGAGGTGCAACCGCTCCAGCCAGGCGGTGCAACCGCCCAGGGCTCAGTCTCCAAGCGAGAGTGGGCGGTGCAACCTCCTCTGTCAAGCGGTAGCACCGCCTGAGCTCAAGTTTCGAGCTCTGCCTGGTGATGCAATCACCGAGCTCAGTCTTCGAGCTCTGGAAGAGATGTACGACCTCTCTGGCTAGGAGATGCACAGCCTAAGCTCAGTCTTCGAGCTCTGGCAGAGAGGTGCAACCACCTCTGGCAGAAAGGGGCGATCACCTCTGGCAGAGAAGAGAAACTTCTCTGGTCAGTAGATGCACCGCCTGAGCTCGGTCTTCGAGCTCTGGCAGGAAGGTGCAACCACCCCTGACAGAGAAGGTGGAACCGTCCGAGCTCAGTCTTCGAGCTCTGCCAGGCGGTGCCACCTCTCCAGTCGAGAGGTGCAACCGCCTGAGCTCAGACTTCGAGCTCTGCCAGGCGGTGCCACCTCTCCAGTCAAGAGGTGCAACCGCCTGATCCCGGAATTCCGGGATTTGATCGTTTTGAGCTCGAAATTTGAATTGGGTTGGGGCCTATAAATACCCCACCCATTCAGCACTGAAAAGATACAGACCCATACCGAAATCTTGATCTTTTCTGTGATTCTAAGAGCTCAAAAGTGTTGTAAAGCCTTTAAGTCTCCTCCTTCTGTTCTTCAAGTTTTCAGTTGTAAAGTGAGGAGAGAAAGGTCTGTAAAGGTTGTCTCCTGAGCCTGTCAAAAGGAGAGAAACTGTAAAAGGGCAGTTTGGCCTTCGCCCATTGAAGGAAGGCCCCTAGTTGACGTCGGCAACCTCGTCGGTGGAGGAAGCCAAAAGTGGAGTAGGTCAAGGCTGACCGAACCACTCTAAATCTCTGGTTTGCGTTTATTTTTGAGCACTTTATCATTACTGCAAACCTCCTCCATTACTACTGCTCTCTGCGCTTTCACGAACAAGTTCTAAGTGTTGTTCTTCCGAATCTGCATTCAGACGTAAATTCGTATTTTCGTACATTACAGTTTACGTTTACGTTTGATTCTGCAGAACTGTCTTCCGTGCTTTTACGAAAGAGTTTCCTTGCAGTTTACACTTACATTTTGATCCTATTGATAACTGCAAACTGTCCTCTACAATTTTACGAACGAGTTTCAATGTTTAGACGCAAACTGCGCTTAGACGCAAACTGTGTTTAGACGCAAACTGCGCTTAGACGCAATCTGCGCTTAGACGCAAACTGCACTTAGATACAAACTGAGAATTAGCCTTTCCATCATAATAGTTTTTTTATTGAACGAACGCAGCTTTTGGTTTTTAATCGCTGTAAGATTTCCGCTGCACTAATTCACCCCCCCCCTCTTAGTGCTCTCGATCCTAACAATTGGTATCAGAGCCCGGTTAACTCTCAAAAGGATTAAAACCCAAGAGAGATGGCTTACGCCGGAAACCAAGAGGGCCATTCTATTACACGTCCACCCATGTTTAATGGGACGGACTACACCTACTGGAAAACCCGAATGAGGATCTTTCTTATTTCTATGGATTTTGAATTATGGAATCTTGTCGAGAATGGTTTTTCAAAGTCTTCTCTTCCAATGATCGATTGGAATGATTTGGAGAAGAAGGCTTTCGCTCTAAATGCAAAGGCTATGAATGCCTTATTTTGTGCACTCGATAAAAACGAGTTTAACCGTGTTTCAACTTGTGAAACTGCATTTGATATTTGGCACACACTCGAAGTGACCCATGAGGGCACAAGTAGAGTAAAAGAGTCAAAAATCAATTTGCTGTTACACTCTTTCGAACTCTTTCGGATGAAACCGAGTGAAACCATTGGCGACATGTTTACCCGTTTCACGGATGTCGTCAACGGTCTAAAAGGACTCGGAAAGAGCTTTTCGGATTTTGAGCTTGTTAATAAGATACTAAGATCCCTTCCTAAGAGTTGGGATCCTAAAGTCACCGCTATTCAAGAGGCAAAAGATCTGCGAAATTTCCCTCTTGAAGAACTAATCGGGTCACTAATGACCTATGAAATGACTTGTAAAGCTCATGAAGAGCAAGAAGACATCCTTCCAAAGAACAGGAAGGATATGGCACTCAAAACGTCAGAATGCCACTTGAGAGAAAACTCAAGTGATGAGGACTGTGATGATGACTTGGCACTTCTAACAAGAAAGTTTAAAAAGTTCTTTAAAAGAAACAAGTTTAAGAATGATGCAAAAAATAAACTTGAACCCAAAAAGGACCAAGTGATCTGCTATGAATGCAAAAAGCCGGGACACTACAAAAGTGATTGTCCCCAAGTCAAGAAAAGAACAACAAAGAAGAAGGCGCTCCAAGCAACATGGGATGATTCGAGCGCATCTGAGGAAGAGGAGTCCAACACCGAGCAAGTTGCTCATTACGCCTTAATGGCCATCGAAGACGAGGTAACAAATTCAATGGATGCTGATTTATCTTTCGATGAATTATTAAATGCTTTCAATGACTTATTTGACGAATGCAAGAGTATAAGTAGAAAATATAAATTGCTGAAAAAGATGCATGATAGTCTTACTTGTGAGTTTGATAAGTTAAAAGTCGAACATCATGATAGTTTAAATTCATGTATCAAATGTCATAATTTAGAAACTATGCAAAAAGAAAACCTGCTACTCAAGGACACCTTGAAGAAATTCGAGGTTGGTAGCAAGTCATTAAACATGATCCTTGCAAACAAGGGTCACATTCCAAAAAGGAGCGGGATTGGATTTGTGAGAAATCCTCACCAAAATCCAACCACCTTCATAAAAGGCTCCATCTTACATGTTCAACACCAAACCAAGTGCAACTTTTGTTGCAAATCTGGACACAAGACACATTGTTGTCCATTCAAGAAATTAAGTCCAAACAAATTAATTTGGGTTCCTAAAGGAACCATGATAAACTCTATGCAATATGATAGAAAATGTAGATCTATTTATGAGGCACCCAAAAGCAAATGGGTTCCTAAAGATCATCCCTTCCTATAAAAACATTAAAAGTCTAGGCCGGAGCAAGAAATGATATTCTGCTCCTTGACTCTCAATGGTCATAAACCAAGAATCAAAAAGGAACTTGCAACGCTTAAGTAACAAGTGGAAGTTGTGAAATCACAAATTCGATACAACCTTATTAGAAACGTATGATATCCAAATTCATATACCCCCCTGATCTTCAAAACCCGTTCATCTACGAATTAATTCTTGTAGAAACTAAATATGTCATGATCTTAAAAGGGATACCAAACAAACATACGTATGCACGTTAAAAGATCTATCTTGATCGTACAAGAGCTTCTTCCTTAAATAAAAAACTCATACGAAATCATGTAACAAACATTAATTGCTCTGAAACTCTCCTCAAGGCAAAAGCTCCCTAATCAAATCATATTAGGTGCTCACTGGCTGCAGGCGGTGGCACCTCTCCAGCTGGCGGTGGCACCTCCAGCTATCACGGGTTGCCAGAGGTTGCACCGCTCCAGCCAGAGGTGCAACCGCCAGCAGCTCTGCCCTTTAAACCCACACTAGGGCCGGCTGTGAAACCGACCCCAGCTCACTTCCCTTCCCTTCTCTACTCCCCCAAACCTCCTCCATCTCCACTTCACCTCGTTGAGCTTCCCAAATACCTCCCATTTCGGAGCAAAACATCAAGAATCCTTCTCTCTTTTGAAGAATCAACCAAGGTATTCTCTAAGAACCTCTTAAATTCTGTTTTGCTCTCCATTCACTCTTGCTCATCTTTATCCCTCTAAACTGTTGTAGTTATGGGATCTAGAAGATCCTCAAGGGACAAGGGAAAAAGGAGATTAGTAGAAGAGTTTGATTTCACCCTCTTTGATTCGAAAAACCATGCTGAAAAATTTCCCTCTTTCGAACTTAGAAGCATCCATAAGGGAAAATACGTAGACATACATGAACTTAGAAACTTAGAAACTATCCAATGGTTTGCAAACCTAGATCTACTTCCAATCTTGCAGATTAATGAACCCATCTATCCTAGACTAGTTCGATTGTTTTACAATAACATAAAAATAGATGAGGAAGAAAGGATGTCCACCTATCTTTTAGGACAACACATCTCAATCACTAATAGATTCATTTGTGATATGATAGGCATTCCCATGAAAAGCATAGGACTTTACTTTAGAGGATCATGGGTTGATGAAACTATTGGAACATCCTATGCTGAAGCCTTAGGAACAATCTTGGACAATCCCAACATAACATTAGTTCCTAAAAGTTGTGAACATCTACTACCTATGAACACTAAATTACTTCATCATATCATGACTAGTATAATCCTTCCTAAACAATACCATCATGATGAAGTGAGTCAATTAGAATTAGGAACTATGTACTTAATCATGAAGGGACATGACATCTGCCTTGGCTATCTTATCCAACAAAGCATGTTAGAATTATCTAAGAAAGATATGATGCTCCCATATGGTGGTATAATCACTAGAATAATAAAAGCTTACGACATTCTAATATCACCAGAAGAAGAAGTAATGAAAGTAGATCGATACAGCATAATAAACAAAAATCTACTTCACCGACTAAGATGTTACTATAGAAACGGTAACTGGGCTAGACTCCCTAGAAGGACAGATCACCCTCAATCTGAACCAGAACCGGAAACACCAGTATTTAGGGGTACTCAATCTCCTCCAATCCTTCCCCTTGAGGAAACACATCCAGTTGAGCAAACTCATACATCCGTCGAAGAAATTGGGATTCGAATGGACCGATTCGAACAGAGACAAGAACGGATTGAACAACGACAAGATCAAATTCTATCAGAGCTACAGCAGATTCATAGTCAATTCGACTCCTTGTTTAGGCACTTTAATTTTCCACCTCATGAATGAACTTGTATGAACATTTGTTGTTGTAAACTTCTTATGTTACTTCTGACATGCTGGTTGTAAACATCTATTGTGGTAAACATTTGACATGTGCTTTGTGGTAAAGGTTATCTCGAACTTTAATCATATCGTTTTTTTGATATGTGATAAGAATATTATGTTCTGAAACTAAAAGTTTTGAAAACCTTGTGCATTGATTAGGAATGTTGATGTGTCCGAATAAATAAACTTGTTAAAATTATTTTTCGGACTATATTGAATGATCAGATCACATGAATGCCATTTTCTATAATTATATGTGAAAATCTGTAACAAAATCTTGTCCAAATGCATCTTAGTTATTCGAATGCTATAAAACAGATTTATTCGTACACTTTCATGAAAAATAAGTTTTTGAATTAAATCTGATAAAGTGATTCCTGAATATGTATTTCATTCTGTAATATCTTTACGGGTAAAATGAATTATGACAACAGGGGGAAGAAGTTTTCAAAGCAATCTATGTAAAATCCCTCTATAAGCTTTCGTCTAAATTGGTCTTCCTTGTATAACAATGCTTTTTGTTGATGACAAAGGGGGAGAAATATATGAATTGATAAACACTGTGATTAGAAATACCTTGAGTGATGCTATAAATAATGTTTGCACAATGCCATCCTTGCATCACCAAGAGATATATGAAACATGTGCTATAGTTTGCATTATGTCTTGAGTTGATATCCTATTTTGTGAAGTAAATGCAAACTTGCTAGAATGATAATATGTGTGCATCATGTAATAGTCCTTCGAGCTTTAAATGATAATGTTCAATTACATGATGAATAGTCACAAACACTATCATACAAACTTGATGATGAATGTCAAGCTTTGACATCATCCTTGAAGAGATACATCATGATAGGTATCATGATGGGAGTATTGATAAGTTTAACTGATCTAACTTATCAATACGTCACTTGAATTCTTAGGTCTTGAATTCAAGGTTGACTTATCTCAACTATGGCATATAGACAGGGGGAGTTAAGGATAACTCCATTATCAATTGATTGTCATCATTGAAAAGGGGGAGATTGTGGAATCTCGGATTTTGATGATGAAGTCAATTGTCATTTGTTGTCTAATCTATGTGTTGAGATAAGTGTGCAGGATTAACTACGATGAAAGATAGACAAGCAGCAGGAGTTGCGCCGGAGTCAAATTCATGATCACGTTGGGAGTTCGAGAGTTCGACGGAAGTACGGACGGTCGTCGGAGGTTCTGCGGGAACAGATCCGAGAAGTCCAGAAGCTTGCCAAGCGAAGCTCGTCGGAACTCGCCAAGTGGATCGTCGCAAAGTCCAGGAGTTTGCCGGAAGTCCGCAGAAGCATCACCGAGGGTTCATCGGATGATCGACGGAAGTTCGCCGGAAACTCGCCGGAAGAAGCGATTGACGCACCGAAGCAAAGCTGCAGAAATTGTCTTAGATTTAATCGTAGTTAGCATGGTGATTAAGTTAGAAATGGGAGGTGATCCCATTAGCTTAATCCTGGGGCAATTGGGCCCCTGAAGAACTCAAGTTGGGTCGAATGGTTCAACCCATTCGAACCCAAGAAGCTGTGGGAGGTGCAACCGCCCAGGCAGGGAGGTGCCACCGCCCAGGCTAAGTCTCCCAGCGAGACTGGGAGGTGCAACCGCTCCAGCCAGGCGGTGCAACCGCCCAGGGCTCAGTCTCCAAGCGAGACTGGGCGGTGCAACCTCCTCTGTCAAGCGGTAGCACCGCCTGAGCTCAAGTTTCGAGCTCTGCCTGGTGATGCAATCACCGAGCTCAGTCTTCGAGCTCTGGAAGAGATGTACGACCTCTTTGGCCAGGAGATGCACAGCCTAAGCTCAGTCTTCGAGCTCTGGCAGAGAGGTGCAACCACCTCTGGCAGAAAGGGGCGATCACCTCTGGCAGAGAAGAGAAACTTCTCTGGTCAGGAGATGCACCGCCTGAGCTCGGTCTTCGAGCTCTGGCAGGAAGGTGCAACCACCCCTGACAGAGAAGGTGGAACCGTCCGAGCTCAGTCTTCGAGCTCTGCCAGGCGGTGCCACCTCTCCAGTCGAGAGGTGCAACCGCTTGAGCTCAGACTTCGAGCTCTGCCAGGCGGTGCCACCTCTCCAGTCAAGAGGTGCAACCGCCTGATCCCGGAATTCCGGGATTTGATCGTTTTGAGCTCGAAATTTGAATTGGGTTGGGGCCTATAAATACCCCACCCATTCAGCACTGAAAAGATACTGACCCACACCGAAATCTTGATCTTTTCTGTGATTCTAAGAGCTCAAAAGTGTTGTAAAGCCTTTAAGTCTCCTCCTTCTGTTCTTCAAGTTTTCAGTTGTAAAGTGAGGAGAGAAAGGTCTGTAAAGGTTGTCTCCTGAGCCTGTCAAAAGGAGAGAAACTGTAAAAGGGCAGTTTGGCCTTCGCCCATTGAAGGAAGGCCCCTAGTTGACGTCGGCAACCTCGTCGGTGGAGGAAGCCAAAAGTGGAGTAGGTCAAGGCTGACCGAACCACTCTAAATCTCTGGTTTGCGTTTATTTTTGAGCACTTTATCATTACTGCAAACCTCCTCCATTACTACTGCTCTCTGCGCTTTCACGAACAAGTTCTAAGTGCTGTTCTTCCGAATCTGCATTCAGACGTAAATTCGTATTTTCGTACATTACAGTTTACGTTTACGTTTGATTCTGCAGAACTGTCTTCCGTGCTTTTACGAAAGAGTTTCCTTGCAGTTTACACTTACATTTTGATCCTATTGATAACTGCAAACTATCCTCTACAATTTTACGAACGAGTTTCAACATTTAGACGTAAAACTGCATTTAGACGTAAATCGGCTTTCCTCTCACAATCATCAGTTCTCAGTTCACGTTTACGTCTTGATTTCAACTGCATACTGTCTTCTGCGAGTATACAAACGAGTTTCAGAGTTTAGACGTAAATCTGCGTTTAGACGTAAAACTGCGTTTAGATACAAACTGAGAATTAGCCTTTGCATCATAATAGTTTTTTTATTGAACGAACGCAGCTTTTGGTTTTTAATCGCTGTAAGATTTCCGCTGCACTAATTCACCCCCCCCCCTCTTAGTGCTCTCGATCCTAACATCTGGTCCTTAGACTTGAGACACCAAGGATGTCTTGTATGAGTGCTCCACTCTTTGATACCAGACTTATAGGTTTGGCTGTCCCAAATCTAGTACTGCTGGTCATTGGGAGTGGTAGTCGACCTTACGAGGGCTATTGAGTGTCGATAGAGGATCATCCACTCTCGGCGTCATGAGAGAAATATCCCATGTGTTCTCGCTCAAACAAATCCTTGGCTAGGGTCATTCGGGTTGAGAGAGAAAGAGTTCTCCGGGAGAATCCGATTAGAGCGAGACTCGAGTAGAAACCGTATGGGTCTGACAGCACCATGCTCGATATATGGTCTCTGGGATATTAGATGGATGAGGGACTATAGGTACACGATAACTGAGGACAGACAGGTCCAATGGATTGGATTCCCCTGTATCGTCTGGGGACTACGGCGTGGTGGCCTAGTACGTCCGTAGTCGATGAGTCGAGTGAATTATTATAGAGATAATAATTCACTGAGTTAGAAGGAGTTCTGACAGGTATGACTCACGGCCAACTCGATATTGGGCCTAGAGGGTCACACACATATGGTAGGCATTGCGATGTGTAGAGGTTCGGATATGAGATATCTGCTAGTCATAAGTGCCCAGCAAGCCAATCACGTGAGTGATGGCACGTGTGACTTGATACAGAATCTTTTTGCTTATTATATTTTGGCGTATATCACTTTATAACTATTGCATAAATGCATATATATTGTGATGTCCTTGGATTTGTGCAATGGGAATCGGATCGTGATGAGATCACGATAATGAGATCGATTCACCTTTAAACACATATCCTAAATAATCCCGGTCATAGGTTACTCGAGAGGGACATCGTGATAACCGGATAGACTGGTGTGCTGTATACCCGTCCATATGATGGATGCAGCTGGTCTCATAGCTGCTCGTGTAGGGACACTAGGGATACAGTACAGGTGCTCATTGGAGAATGAGTTCACTGATTGATCCGCTTACGGAATGCTGGATGGTTGATGATGCCTTATTGTCAGACAACAATTCCGTAGTCCTAGTGGTGTATCTGGTTCTTAGACTTGAGACACCAAGGATGTCCTGTATGAGTGCTCCACTCTTTGATACCAGACTTATAGGTTTGGCTGTTCCCAGATCTAGTACAGCTGGTCATTGGGAGTGGTAGTCGACCTTACGAGGGCTATTGAGTGTCGATAGAGGATCATCCACTCTCGGTATCATGAGAGGAATATCCCATGTGTTCTTGCTCAGACAAATCCCTGGCCAGGGTCATTCGGGTTGAGAGAGAAAGAGTTCTCCGGGAGAATCCGATTAGAGCGAGACTCGAGTAGAAACCGTATGGGTCTGACAGCACCATGCTCGATATACGGTCTCTGGGATATTAGATGGATGAGGGACTATAGGTACATGGTAACTGAGGACAGACAGGTCCAATGGATTGGATTCCCCTGTATCGTCTGGGGACTACGGCGTAGTGGCCTAGTACTTCCGTAGTCGATGAGTCGAGTGAATTATTACAGAGATAATAATTCACTTAGTTAGAAGGAGTTCTGACAGGTATGACTCACGGCCAGCTCGATATTGGGCCTAGAGGGTCACACACATATGGTAGGCATTGCGATGAGTAGAGGTTCGGATATGAGATATCCGACGGAGCCCTTGTCTTATTGGATGCAGATCCAATACCCACTAGGGAAAGGACCCATTAGGGTTTTGACACGGGATCTCTATAAATAGGAGGGATTCACAGCCTCATAGGCTAGAGTCTTTGCTTGCCCTTCCTATTCTCCTCTCCCTCTCCACCTCAGAGTAGGCCTGGAGTTTTGAGGAGCGTCGTCGCAACCCTGCTGTGTGGATCACCGCTTGAGAGGAGGACGCTTGACCTCCTTCACCCTCTCCTAAGGATCTGCAAGGAAACAGGGATATACGATCTCCCTAGGTAACACAATCTCTATACGCAGTTTTGTGTTTTGCGGATTTTGCACACCAATCTTCGCACGACGACGAACATCTTTTTGGAAATCGGGGATTTTGTTTTTCTTGTTCTTCCGCTGCGCATATGATGCCCCCCCCTATGATTTCCCAACAGTGGTATCAGAGCCAGGTTGTTCGTGCGAATGATTGGTTTTTGAACTGCGTGTGTTGTGTTTAGGAAGAATATTGACGTCAAAATCGTTGACGCAAAAGCAAGGAAGGGCAGTTGCTGCCCTCGATCTGCATGCCTGCAGCCACCTGCAGCCGCAGCCGCAGCCAGGCAGCACAACGCCGGCGCAGTGCCTGCAGCAGCCGGCCAGCGGTCTGCTTGCAGCAGGTTTGCTGCCGGCGGGGCTGGCAACCCACGGGCAGAGGCGCCGCAGGGCAGCGGCGCCTACCGCCGAAAGGAAGCGGCGCCTGCCGCCGCAGGGCAGCGACGCGCGACGCCTGCCGCCGCAGGGCAGCGACGCGCGACGCCTGCCGCCGCTGCTCCCGCGGGCGAAACCCCCCCCCACAGGGGCGGTCGCCCGGCGGGACAGCACCGCCTGCGGAGGCAGCGACGCCCGAAGGGGGAGCCCACCTGCAGCGACGCCTGCCGCCGCTACTCCCGCGGGCGAAACCCCCCCCCACAGGGGCGGCCGCCTGGCAGGACAGCACCGCCTGCGGAGGCAGCGGCGCCCGAAGGGGGCGCCCACCCGCAGCGGCGTCGCCGCCAGCGGGCCCTCGCCCCGCCGCACAGGCGCCGCCGGCAGTGTGGCGGCGACGGCAGCAGCAGAGGGAATTAGGGTTTTGGGCAAAAAGACAGTTTTGCCCCTGTGAATTTGAGAAATTCCAGTTTCTATCTTTTATCCAAATTACGAAAATACCCTTAGGAATTGAGAAATTCCCTACATGTCCCTGATTTCAGAAAATATTAATTAATTAAAAGGTTTAGTTGATTATTATTTTTATTATTATCTAGTAGTCCTACATGATGATGATTATTTATACATGTGATGTATGATGTGTGGACGGATGATCATGGACCGTGTGATGTGTGTACTTGTGATTATTATTATTGAGGTCTGCGAACCTCCATTATATTTCTCGTTTATTGTCGGGCCTGCGTGCCTATGATTAAGTTGTAATCACATGAGGAGGCGCAGCGGGAGCGTGGAAGCCATAGCGGGACCCACAAGACGGACGATCGTGATGCATGGAGATGCATCAAGATGTCGACGGAACCGACGAGGACGAGATGGACGATCACAAGGCATGGAGATGCACCGTTGCACACATAGATCTTGATGTGAGTGATTAGGCCTACTGGCTCGGGCCTAATCATATTAGGTTGTGGTCCATGATCATCTGGTGTGATTGCTTATACACATACTAGATATGTATATATATTTGCATGCGATGTAGATATATATTAAATATGTATATGTGTGACATGTCATATTAGGAGACCAAATCATAGAAACATCTCTCGATAATATTAAGTCGGTAAACGTGAGGCAATTAGATTGACCCACGTGGCCTTCCATCGTTATGAGTAGGAACCGAATCCCGGTGTAGGTTGAGTTGGTCGAGTCCCTCGAGACTCACCTATATCGCGATTCGCTATCTTGCTTACGACATAGAGATGTCACCGGTGACCTGAGGGCATGATATGCTTGGTCGAGTCCCTCGAGGGTATATCATCAAATCAGACTCATCTTGTAACGAAGGTGTTGACTTAACCGAGCATCATGGTTGGTCGAGTTCCTCGAGGCCATGGTGATTCGGAGGCCGAACAGGACGGGAATCACAAGGAGTTGTGATCGGCAAGAGTTGTCTACCTTTTAGGCTTAGTGTGATTGGTCGAGTCCCTCGAGGTTACACTAAGACGCTGATTGGATCCTGATCCCCACTAGAAGTCTGCCGGAGACTTCCGTTTCACGTGCTGAGGGTGTCGCGTGACTCGTTAGTAAAATAGTGGGAGCATATTAAGATAGAAGTCCATATCTTGATAGTTTATTTCTTGCAAAATCTGCATGTTATTCATTTTTGCTACATCTTTATTTTCAGAAAATGTCGCTTTCAAATCCCTTACGTGGCATACTTGATGTCAACCGCCTCACTGGTCCAAATTATACGGATTGGCTCCGTAACTTGAGAATTGTTCTCACAGCGGAGAAAATCGTGTACGTCCTTGATACAGTGATGCCTACGCCCGAAGAAGGGGCAAGCGAGGATGAGATCGCTCGCTACGTGAAGTACATTGATGACTCCACTCTTGCTCAGTGCTATATGTTGGGCTCTATGACTCCAGAGTTACAGAGACAACATGAAAAGATGGATGCCAGATCCATTCTCCTACATGTCCGTAAATTGTTTGAGGAACAGGGAAGGACTCAACGATATGAGATATCCAAGAGCCTTTTCCGCGCTAGGATGACTGAGGGGACACCGGTTCAGAACCATGTCCTAAAGATGATTGAGTGGATAGAGAAACTCACAGGTCTAGGAATGGTCCTAGAGGATAACTTGTGTGTGGACATTGTGCTTCAGTCCCTACCAGATTCCTTTTCACAGTTCATAATGAACTTTAATATGAACAAGCTTGAGGTGACTCTCCCAGAGCTCCTCAATATGTTGAGGGAGGCAGAGAGTACTATTAAGAAAGAGAAGCCAGTTCTCTACACTGGTGAGACCAGAAAGAAAAGGAAAGCAGAAAGGTCCCTTAAGAAGGGAAAGGGCAAGGGCAAATAAGGTAAAGCAAAGGTTGCTAAGAAAGATCCAACAAAGGACAAAGGCCAGTGCTTCCACTGTGGTAAAGATGGGCATTGGAAGAGAAACTGCAAAGAGTACCTTGTAGAAAGGGCGAAACAAAAGCTTGATAAAGCTTCAAGTACATTCATGATCAGTCTCCATTTGTCAGACTCTTATGATAACACATGGGTATTGGATACCGGTAGTGCTTATCATATATGCAATTCGTTGCAGGTTCTGGCAAGGCCTAGGAGACTAGAGAGAGGCGAGATGGACCTCAAGATGGGTAATGGAGCAAAAGTTGTTGTATTAGCTGTTGGCGAGGTCGCCCTACATCTGCCTAGTGGAGCTTTTATTGCATTCGATGCATGTTATTTTGTTCCTTCTATTATCAAAAACATTATCTCCATTTCATGTTTAACAGTTAGTGGATATAAATTTGTTTTTGAGAACAATGGTTGTTCGATATTATTAGATGATAAGATCATCACGAAAGGAACATTGCATAATGGTTTATTTATGTTAGACACCACTCCACATATCATGAATGTAAATGTGTCCAAAAGGAAACGAGATGAGTTGAACAGTGCATACCTGTGGCATTGTAGGCTAGGTCACATCCATGAAAGAAGGATTCAAAAGTTGCTAAATGATGGATATCTAGATCCATTCGACTATGTGTCATATGCAACTTGTGAGCCTTGCATTCGTGGAAAACTGACCAACTCTCCATTTAGTGGAACTGGAGAGAGAGCCACTGAGTTGTTGGAACTCATACATAGTGATGTATGTGGACCCATGTCAACTCATGCCATTGGAGGTTACTCCTACTTCATTACATTTACTGATGATTTCTCAAGGTATGGATATGTGTACTTAATGAAGTACAAGTCCGAGGCCTTTGAGAAATTCAGAGAGTATAAGAATGAGGTGGAGAACCAGACTGGAAAGAGTATCAAAACTCTTCGATCAGATCGAGGAGGTGAGTACTTAAGTACAGAGTTTACTCACTTCCTCAAGGACCATGGGATATTATCCCAATGGACACCTCCTTATACACCTCAGCTCAATGGTGTCTCTGAAAGGAGAAATCGTACATTATTAGATATGGTACGGTCCATGATGAGTTTCGCTGACCTACCCATCTCATTCTGGGGATATGCCCTAGAAACCGCAGCTTACCTTCTGAATAGAGTTCCAACTAAGTCTGTGGTGTCTACACCATATGAGATATGGAAAGGGAAGAAGCCTGATCTTAAAGTAGTTAAGATTTGGGGCTGCTCTGCCCATGTTAAAAGACACAACCCCGATAAGTTAGAATCAAGGACAGGGCGATGTAAATTTGTGGGATACCCCAAGGAAACTTGTGGGTATTACTTCTATCATCTCGAGGACCAAAAGGTCTTTGTAGCTAAGAGAGCAGTGTTCCTTGAGAAGGAACACATTCTTGACGGAGACAGTGGGAGAATGATAGAATTGAGCGAGGTTGGAGAACCAAGCTCAAGCACCACTCTACAGCCCAGTCTGTTCAGGTATCTAATACACAAGTTTCAACTTTACGCAGGTCTGATAGAGTATCCCATCCTCCTGAGAGATATGTGGGACATATTAGAGCAGAGGATGTAGAGGATATTGATCCTCAGACCTACGAGGAGGCTATTATGAGTATAGACTCCGGGAAGTGGAAAGAAGCCATGAATTCTGAGATGGATTCTATGTACTCCAATAAGGTTTGGAACCTAGTTGATGCACCCGAAGGTATTGTACCCATCGGTTGCAAGTGGATCTTTAAGAAAAAGATCGGAGTAGATGGAAAGGTAGAGACCTATAAAGCAAGGCTAGTGGCTAAGGGGTATCGTCAAAGGCAAGGTGTTGACTACGACGAAACTTTCTCACCCGTAGCAATGCTAAAATCCATCAGAATTCTATTGGCTATTGCAGCACACTATGATTATGAGATCTGGCAGATGGATGTGAAAACCGCATTCCTCAACGGGAACCTGGAGGAGGAGGTGTATATGATGCAACCTGAGGGATTCGTGTCCAAGAACTGCCCAGATAAGGTGTGTAGGTTGCTTAGATCCATTTATGGACTAAAGCAAGCTTCCCGAAGTTGCAACATAAGATTTGATGAGGCAATCAGATCTTATGACTTCGTTAAGAACGAAGATGAGCCTTGTGTATACAGAAAGGTAAGTGGGAGCGCTATTAGCTTTTTGGTGTTATATGTGGATGACATCCTCATCATTGGGAATGACATAGGAATGCTATCCACAATAAAGGCTTGGTTATCTAGACACTTCTCCATGAAGGACTTAGGAGAAGCATCTTATATCTTGGGGATTAGAATCTATAGAGATAGATCCAAAAGGATGCTTGGCTTGTCCCAGTCCAGGTACATAGAAACTATTGTCAAAAGGTTTGGCATGGAAAATTCCAAAAGAGGTCTCATACCGATGAGACATGGGATATCGCTTTCTACGAGTATGTCCCCAAAGACTCCAGAAGAAAGGGCGAACATGGATATGATACCTTATGCCTCAGCAATAGGGTCTATCATGTATGCCATGCTATGTACTAGGCCTGATATAGCGCATGCTCTGAGTGTCACGAGCAGGTATCAGGCGGATCCAGGCTTGGAGCACTGGAAAGCAGTAAAGTGTATCCTTAAGTACTTGAGAAGGACTAAGGATCTTTTACTAATATATGGAGGTAATAGCCTTAAGGTTGAAGGCTACACTGACTCAAGTTTTCAGTCTGATGTCGATGATAGCAAGTCGAATTCAGGGTATGTGTACACCTTGAATGGAGGAGCAGTGTGCTGGAAGAGTTCCAAGCAAGATACCACTACTGACTCGACCACAGAGGCGGAGTACATTGCTGCATCAGATGCAGCAAAGGAGGGAGTCTGGTTGAAGAAGTTCATCACAGATTTGGGAGTCGTGCCGGATAGTGAGGAGCCGATTTCCCTATATTGCGACAACAACGGGGCAATTGCTCAAGCGAAGGAACCTAGGTCTCATCAGAAATCTAAGCATGTTCTGAGGAGGTTCCACCTTATCAGAGAGATCGTGACCCGAGGAGATGTAGCAGTGGAAAGAGTTCCATCCGAAGATAACATTGCAGATCCACTAACAAAGCCATTGTCTCAGATTGTCTTTGAGCGTCACAGGGGTCTGATGGGGATCAGACACATAGGTGATTGGCTTTAGGTCAAGTGGGAGATTGCTAGTCATAAGTGCCCAGCAAGCCAATCACGTGAGTGATGGCACATGTGACTTGATACAGAATCTTTTTGCTTATTATATTTTGGCGTATATCACTTTATAACTATTGCATAAATGCATATATATTGTGATGTCCTTGGATTTGTGCAATGGGAATCGGATCGTGATGAGATCACGATAATGAGATCGATTCACCTTTAAACACATATCCTAAATAATCCCGGTCATAGGTTACTCGAGAGGGACATCGTGATAACCGGATAGACTGGTGTGCTGTATACCCGTCCATATGATGGATGTAGCTGGTCTCATAGCTGCTCGTGTAGGGACACTAGGGATACAGTACAGGTGCTCATTGGAGAATGAGTTCACTGATTGATCCGCTTACGGAATGCTGGATGGTTGATGATGCCTTATTGTCAGACAACAATTCCGTAGTCCTAGTGGTGTATCTGGTTCTTAGACTTGAGACACCAAGGATGTCCTGTATGAGTGCTCCACTCTTTGATACCAGACTTATAGGTTTGGCTGTTCCCAGATCTAGTACAGCTGGTCATTGGGAGTGGTAGTCGACCTTACGAGGGCTATTGAGTGTCGATAGAGGATCATCCACTCTCGGTATCATGAGAGGAATATCCCATGTGTTCTTGCTCAGACAAATCCCTGGCCAGGGTCATTCGGGTTGAGAGAGAAAGAGTTCTCCGGGAGAATCCGATTAGAGCGAGACTCGAGTAGAAACCATATGGGTCTGACAGCACCATGCTCGATATACGGTCTCTGGGATATTAGATGGATGAGGGACTATAGGTACATGGTAACTGAGGACAGACAGGTCCAATGGATTGGATTCCCCTGTATCGTCTGGGGACTACGGCGTAGTGGCCTAGTACTTCCGTAGTCGATGAGTCGAGTGAATTATTACAGAGATAATAATTCACTTAGTTAGAAGGAGTTCTGACAGGTATGACTCACGGCCAGCTCGATATTGGGCCTAGAGGGTCACACACATATGGTAGGCATTGCGATGAGTAGAGGTTCGGATATGAGATATCCGACGGAGCCCTTGTCTTATTGGATGCAGATCCAATACCCACTAGGGAAAGGACCCATTAGGGTTTTGACACGGGATCTCTATAAATAGGAGGGATTCACAGCCTCATAGGCTAGAGTCTTTGCTTGCCCTTCCTATTCTCCTCTCCCTCTCCACCTCAGAGTAGGCCTGGAGTTTTGAGGAGCGTCGTCGCAACCCTGCTGTGTGGATCACCGCTAGAGAGGAGGACGCTTGACCTCCTTCACCCTCTCCTAAGGATCTGCAAGGAAACAGGGATATACGATCTCCCTAGGTAACACAATCTCTATACGCAGTTTTGTGTTTTGCGGATTTTGCGCACCAATCTTCGCACGACGACGAACATCTTTTTGGGAATCGGGGATTTTGTTTTTCTTGTTCTTCCGCTGCGCATATGATGCCCCCCCCCTATGATTTCCCAACAATATCTGACGGAGCCCTTGTCTTATTGGATGCAGATCCAATACCCAATAGGGGAGGACCCATTAGGGTTTGACAGGGGACCTCTATAAATAGGAGGGATTCAGAGCCTCATAGGCTAGAGCCTTTGCTTGCCTTTCCTATTCTTCTCTCCCTCTCCACCTCAGAGCAGGCCTGGAGTTTTGAGGAGCGTCGTCGCAACCCTGCTTTGTGGATCACCGCTAGAGAGGAGGACGCTTGACCTCCTTCACCCTCTCCTAAGGATCTGCATGGAAACAGGGATATACGATCTCCCTAGGTAACACAATCTACTCTATACGTAGTTTTGAGTTTCGCGGATTTTGCGCACCAATCTTCGCACGACGATGAACATCTTTTTGGGAATCGAGGATTTTGTTTTCTTGTTCTTCCGCTGTGCATGTGATGTCGCCCCCAAGATTTCCCAACAAGCTTCACCCTTCCTCACACAATTTTTTTTTTTTTTTATAGCTATGACAACACTGTAGTGAAAACGCCAAGGATCGCCGCTCTAATACCAAATGATAAGACCTTAAGATCTTATCGTAAAAGAAATCAAATAAATGAGAATTGATAATGATCACTTCGAGGGGATCGACCTCCTTGATCACTTCGAGGGGATCACAATCCCGCCTCCTTCAATTCAGCCTTGTCCTCAAGGTTGAGCAGCATCAAATTCTGGAAACTTCTCCTTTAGCATGCTGTAGGACTCCTTAGTGGTATCTTCTTTTGGTAAGTTGGCCTATTGCACCAGCACTTCAGTTACAAGATGTCTGTCGTACATTACAACTCATCGATCAAGTATAGCTTGTGGTTGAGCTTGAACTTCCCTAGTAGTAGAGGTGTCCGGCAAATGGCACTACACTATTGCATCTTCACACAAGTTCCTTTTAAGGCATGCAACATGAAAGAATCGATGTATTTTAGAGCTAGCAGGCAAATCCAAGTGGTAGGCAACTGGTCCAATGCATTCTAATACCTTATAAGGCCCAAAAAACCGAGGAGATAGCTTCATGAAAGATCGGACCTTTATGGAAGTTTGCTTGTATGGTTGAAGATGAAGGAAAACCCAATCACCCACAGTAAATTCTCGTTCACTTCGGTGTTTATCAACTTATTGTTTCATTCTTGCTTGTGCGGCTGTAAGGTTATCCTTTAACAACTGAATAATCTTATTTCTATCTATCAATTCCTTATCCACTTAATCAACTTTAGAAGGACCAGGTACATATTTTGTAATTGTAGATGGGGGTTGACCATAAACTGCTTCAAAAGGAGTCATTTTAATAGAAGAATGGTAAGAGGTATTATACCACCACTCTGCCCAGGGAAGCTATTTGACCCATTCCTTCGGCTTGTCATTAGTAAAGCATCGGAGGTAATATTCTAGGCACCTGTTTACCACTTCAATTTGCCCATATGTTTGTGGATGATAAGCAGTACTCATATTCAGCTGAGTACCTTGTAAAGAAAAAAGTTCTGTCCAAAAGGAGCTAGTAAAAATCTTGTCTCTTTTACTAACAATGGAATGGGGGCTCCCATGCAATTTAGCTATGTTTTTCACAAAAATATGAGCAACACTTGTAGCAGTATAAGGATGTCATAAAGCACAGAAATGATAAGACCCTAAAGTCTTATCGTGGAAGAAATAGGAGAAAAGGGAATGATAATGATCGCTTCGATGGGATCGACCTCCTTGATTGCTTCGAGGGGATTGGCCCTCCTTGATCACTTCGAAGGGATCGACCCTCCTTGATCACTTCGAGGTGATCGACCTCCTAGGGTTTGTCCACAGAGTGGAATAATATTTTGGCGAGCTGTCCATCCACCTTCATGTATAAGTAGATTGTGTCACAATCTTGGGGCCCTTTTCCAGTATTTCTATATCTGTGCAACGTAGAACTTGAGCTTCCACCTTGTTGAAATTTACTAAGGCTCCTTAGTAAGTCCTTTTTGAAATCATTAAGTATTTCTTGCAACCGGTTCTCAATTCTATTTTCCAATGCTTCCATTTGTGCTTTTACTGAGTTATCGGTGGTTATTTCATAAGACTGCAAATCTGTAATCTCAACTCTTGTTTCTAGTGTCAAGACTAGGGCATAAATCACTGCCCTACTCATCGTAGCAAGTTCTCTTTTTGGAGAGTTTCTATATCATGACATTTTATACATGGAGCTAAACTATCATGATATTTAGTTTTTAATTTATTGAAATTACTAATAAAACTATCATGCTCCTTTTATAACAATTTATATTTTCTACTAATTGTTTTGCATTCATCAAATAAGTCATGGAAAGCATTTAATAATTCATCCAATGATAAATTTGCATCAATTAAATTCATTACCTCCTCTCCAATGGCCATTAGGGTGTAGTAAGCAACTTGTTCGGTGTTGAACTCCTCTTCTTCGGACGCGCTTGAGTCATCCCATGTTGCTTTAAGTGCCTTCTTCTTTGGTGTTCTCTTCTTGGCTTGGGGACAATCACTTTTGTAGTGTCCCGGCTTCTTGCATTCGTAGCAAATAACTTGGTCCTTCTTGGGTTTAAATTTATTTTTTGTGTCATTTTAAAACTTGTTTCTTTTAATAAATTTTTTAAATTTCCTTGTTAGAAGTGCCAAGTCATCGTCATAGTCCTCATCACTTGAGTTTTCACTCAAGTGGTCTTCTAATGTTCTAAGTGTCACATCCTTCCTGTTCTTTGGAAGGATATCTTCTTACTCTTTATGAGCTTTGCAAGTCATTTCGTAGGTCATTAATGACCTGATTAATTCCTCAAGAGGGAAGTTGTTTAAATCTTTAGCCTCTTGAATATTAGTGACTTTAGAGTCCCAACTCTTTGGAAGGGATCTTAGAAACTTATTCATGAGCTCAAAATCTGAAAAACTTTTACTGAGTCCTTTTAGACCATTGACGACATCCATGAAACGGGTATATATGTCACCTATGGTCTCGCTCGGTTTCATTCGAAAAAGTTCAAAAGAATATATTAAAAGATTAATTTTTTACTCTTTTACTCTACTTGTGCCTTCGTTGTTGAATCTCGTATTTTGATGATAAAACTACAGGATATATGTTTATGATTGAATCTGCATTTTGAGTAATGCAGGATGCTTTGATCAGGATGAGACAATTAAAGCAGGAAAATCATGTTGTGCCGGAGGAACATGTCAGAAGATTGGACGTCGGGCCGGTGGATCGGTCGATGTATCGACAGAAGGCTTCGGGCCGTGGACTCAGGCATCGGGCCAAGAAGAGCGGGTATTGTGCCAAGGATATCGGACTTGCAGAGTCAACTAGCCGATTAGGCAATAGGCTACAAGAGAGGACGATGCGTCGAAGAATCGAACGAAGCATCGAGGGACCAATGACATGCTAGACAACTTGGTTAATTGCTTAGGATTAATTGTCTCGATCGAAGTTTTGTTTTAAGTGTGCAGGATTAACTACGATGGAAGAAAGACATGCAGCAGGAGTTGCGCCGGAATCAAGACAATGATCACGTTGGGAGTTCGAGAGTTCGACGGAAGTTCGGACAATCGTCGAAGGTTTTGCGGGAACAAATCCGAGAAGTCCATGAGCTTGCCAAAGAAGCTCGTTGGAACTCGCCAAGTGGATCGTCGCAAGTCCAGGAGTTTGTTGGAAGTCCACAGGAGCATCACCGAGGGTTCATCGGATGATCGACGGAAGTTCGCTGGAAGCTCGCTGGAACAAGCGATTGACGCATTGGAGCAAGTTGCAGTAAATGTCTTAGGAAATATCGTAGTTAGCACAATAATTAAGTTGGAAATGGGAGGTGATCCCATTAACTTAATCTTGGGGCAATTGGGCCCCTGAAAAATCCAAATTGGGTAGAATGGATCAACCCATTCGGACCCTGATTTCTGCCAAGCGGTTGAACCGCCCAAGCCAGGTGGTGGCACCGCCTGGGCTCAGTCTCCGAGTGAGACTGGGTGGTGCAACCGCTTGGGCTCAGTCTCCGAGCGAGACTAGGCGGTGCAACCGCCCTTGACAGGAGGTGGCACCGCTTGAGCTCGGTCTTCGAGCTCTAGCAGGAGGTGCAATCGCCTCAGTCAGGCGGTGGCACCGCCTGAGCTCGGTCTTCAAGCTCTGGCAGGAGGTGCAACCGCCCCTGATAGAAGGTGGCACCGCCCAGAGGCTCAGGCTTCGAGCTCTGCCAGGCGGTGCAACCGCTAGATCCCGGAATTCTGAGAATTGACAGTTTTGAGCTCCAAATTCAAACTGGGTTGGGGCCTATAAATACCCCACCCTTTCAGCACTGAAAGGGCACCCAAAAACCACCGAAATTCTGATTTTACTTTGTGATTTTTGGAGCTCAAAAGTGTTGTATGAGTTGAAAGTTCTTCTTCCTCATTTCTTCCAAGTTCTAATCTGTTAAGAGAGGAAAGGAAATTTTGTAAGGGTTGTCTCCTAAGCCCGTCAAAAGGAGTGAAACTGTAAAAGGGTGGTTGGCCTTCGCCTATTGAAGGAAGGCCTCTAGTTGACGTCGGTGATCTCGTCGGTGGAGGAAGCCAAAAGTGGAGTAGGTCAAGATTGACCGAACCACTCTAAATCTCGGTTTGCATTTACTTTGAGCATCTTATCTTTACTGCAAACCTCCTCAAAAGCTTACTGCCTTCTGCGCATATACGATCGTGTTTCAAGCTCTGCATTTTCCGAATCGACGTTTAGATGTAAATCATTTTTATCGTACGAACATCATATTTCAGTTTGCGTTTACATTCTAATTTCTATCATAATTGGAAACTATCTTTATATCTTTGCTTTAACTGCATCTTGCTTGATTACAAGTTAAAGTGATTTACGAATCGGATTTTCTACCGAAATCGCTCTTATCGTACGAATGCGATTTTAATCGTCGAAAGTTTTCTGCTGCACTAATTCACCCCCCCCCTCTTAGTGCTCTTGATCCTAACAATTGGTATCAGAGCCCAGTATTTCTCATTTCGGATTTACACCCGAGAGAAATGGCTCTTCATGGCTTTCAAGAGGGCTTATCAGTTGTTCGTCCACCGTTGTTTAATGGATTGGACTACACTTATTGGAAAACTCGAATGAGAGTTTTCTTGATTTCTATGAATTTGGATTTATGGAATATCGTTGAAAACGATTTTCAACTTCCCTCGAAACCGATGAACGAATGGTCAGATTTGGAGAAGTAGTATTTTTCTTTAAACGCAAAGGCTATGATTGCCTTATTTTGCTCTTTGGACAAAAATGAGTTCAATCGGATTTCTACGTGCGAAATGGCTTTTGACATTTGGCGAACACTTGAAATCACGCACGAGGGAACTAGTAGAGTCAAAGACTCGAAAGTTAACATTTTATTGCATGATTTTGAGCTTTTTCGAATGCAACCAAGCGAGACTATAGGCGACATGTACACCCGTTTCACGAATGTCGTCAATAGTTTAATAGCTCTTGGAAAATGTTTTTTGGATTTTGAACTCGTAAACAAGATTTTGCGTTCTCTTTCTTAGAAGTGGGATTCAAAAGTAACTGCAATACAAGAAGCTAAAAACCTAAACAACTTACCACTTGAAGAACTAATTGGTTCGTTGATAACATATGAAATAGTGCACAATGCACATGATGAACATGATGAACAAAATCACCTTCCAAAGAATAGGAAGGATTTGGAACTCCGGACAAATGAATACCACTTGAGCGATGACTCAAGTGATGAGGACAATAATGAACTTGAACTTCGAACACTAAATCTTAATAAGTTCATTAAACAAAAATCTAAAATAGACAATGAAATTGAACGAAGGAAGAGGCCAAAGAAGAGGAAGGCAACCAAGGATGAATCAAGAACTTCCAAAAGTGAAACGGCGAATTGGGCTTTGACGGGCTTCGACTACAAGGTAAGTAACTCAACTCTCTTGAATTATTTTGAAATTACTTGAAGTTTTTCATGAGTGCTTAATTTAGATAGTAGGAATAAAAAAAAATATTTTTCAAAAATTATATCATGTTTTTCTTTTTAGCATCTTTGAAGAACTAAAAATTTGATCATGAAAAGTATATTGCTAAGGTTTCATGCATGTTATGTTTTGAAATGTTGAATGATGTATGCAACATTATGGATGATAGTTATATGATATGTGATAATGCTTAAGATTAATCCATGCATGTGTATTTTGATGATTTTATGTCATGCATGAGCTTTTGAAGTAAATGTTGATTTGAAACTCTCATTTTGGATTAACATGTTTTTGGTTTAATCATTTTTATGACATATTAAGATGACATAGTGCATGTACATCTATGTATGAATTTCTTGATAATCTTTTGATGATAGATGTGATATCATGATGTTTTATTTTTGATGTGTTTGGTCTTGACGGCTTTATGACGAAACTTATGTTTTGATTTTAAATTATGATACATGTTTTCACAAAAAGACTTGAACACCCTCACATGAAATCAATTATATGAAATGGAAATGAATTTTATATCCTATTGAAATTAATGAATTTATTTTACCAATCTTGTAAATCTCATGAAAATAAACATGATGAATATTTTGAAAATAAATGAGTGTATCATGCATTTGGTCTTAATGATTTCTCTTGAACATACTTTTTGAAATCATACTTGATAATGAATATCAAGATATTAAAAGGATGTTATCATGGAATCATGCTTGATAATTTATTTTATGAAATTTACCGTTCTATGTTGACATTCTTTTTAAAAAGCAAAGGCATGCTCATAAGAAGCAAATCACATGAATAGAAATTTATAAAAATGAAATGTAATCCTCTATCTTATTGATTTTTCAATAAATCTATGCTTGTCATATATGAATTTATTGAATGTAATTTTGAGGCTGATTTCAGATTTGACAAATGCTTGATTCGTATTTACGACATAAGATACATTTTAAATATGAATCATGCTAAATGCTTCAATCATTTTCTATCTCTAGTGTTCTCGATTTTGATGAAATAGTAATAACGTTATTCATGTTATGAATCTCAAAAATGATAATTTGATTATGATTTTTTTTATGAATTAACTTGAATGAAATTTTGTTTTAACCGAATCATGAACTTTCCCTTGACTTCTTGACTTAAGAATTTTGAAGAAACATGATGATTACTTGATATTTGATACTTGAAATTTCTTGTAAAATGTGATCTTGATAAGAACGTTTCAAGTTGCTCTTTGTGCAATATCTTTTCGAATGAATCATGAGCCTTGATATCATATATTTCATAATATAGAAATAACAAGATTTCTTTGCCTTGTATGTCTTGTGTAATGATTGTACATCAATTTGCTTTATTATGAATTATATGAATCCTGATCGTGAACTTGTTAAGAAGAATTTTAATGAACCATAAATCATATCTTTGGTATTCACGAATTGATCCTCATTGATATCTTTCATTGATATGATAAATTATCATCTCATGATATATCGCATAATTATATCATGCTTTGCGATTGTATCATGTGATCTTTGCTGAATTTTCACATTGATATTCTTCATGACATGATTTCTTTGCATTGTATGCTTCATGTGATAATATGAATACATGAAACACTTATGATATGATTTTTATACAATTTCGTGTATTTATAAAATATTTATCTCATCACCCAATAACTCTTCTTGATATTCCTTATGAGATGAAATGAAATAATGCATGAAATACAAATGAGAAGTTAATGCTCATGCATGATAGGATGTAATGAATTTTGAGATTTAGATACCATCATTTGAATAGCTATGATCATGTTGCCAAAATGATATATCATGAATGCTTGAATATCATGTTTGATATGCTCATAATGATGATTGATTTTTCGGTATCGTGCATAAAAAATGAAATGTTAATGAATTTGTGCATTAAAACTATAATGATACACAAATAAGAATGATTACTTACCTTTGTCATGATTTAGAAATTGATGTAAAGGGTTTTTCCCTTCTTTTTGACAATGACAAAGGGGGAGATAGATTGCTAGCATAATTCAAGGAAAAGGCAAAAATTACAAAAGAGAAGAAATTGCTATCTTGAACATCACCGATAATTGCTAGTTTGAAATGTCAAGAAAATGCAAAAACTTGTTTATTTTCTTGCACATCTAAAGAGAAGATGCAAATGTAACACTTGCCAAATTGTTTGCTTGCCTCATGTAAAACATTGTCTCTTGGTAGTTTGGCATTTTGCTAAGAAAGCAAAAATGACACTTCTCAAAAGAGAAGAAAGAGCTTGCTATCTTAAACATCACAAGCTTGCCTATCTTAAGAAACAAAAATTTGCAAAAGTGCTATCTTTCCTATCACAAGAAGCAAAACTTGCAACTTATACATAGTAATAGGAAGCAAGAATCATGAGCTTACACAAGAAAGCTATCTTGCATTTCCTTTCGAAATTTTTGCTAGTTTGTATGTAGTAAAACTTGCATATCGTAAAAATTGCTAGCTTGTAGTATAAAGAGAAGCAAATAGTTGCTATCTCAAGAAAATTAAACATGCTAAACTTACACCTTGCAATGGAAGCAAAATTACGAGCTCAAACATTGCAAAGGAAGCAAAAATTTGTTAGCTTGCAACTTGCATATTTCAAGAAGCAAGAGTTGCCTTCTTGAACATCTCTAAATTGCTAGCTTGCAAGTTCTAAAATGTTGTAACATTGCTAGCTTGCATGTTCTAAAAGTGCTATCTTGTATGCTGTAAAACTTGCATATCTAAAACTTGATAGCTTGAATGTTCTAAGCATGATGTAACATTTGCTGAATTTTCTGGCTTCAAAACTGCATGATGATAAAACTTGATATTATGTTTTTCATGCAATAAGTTAAACTAATATTCAAAACACAAGAATAGTTGGACTTCTCCTTTTTGTTGATGACAAAGGGAGAGAAGTATGATGTTATGCATAAGTTTATGCATAAGTTCATGATGACGTGTTGCAAGTATTCATGATGAATATTGCAATGACTTGAATTCAGTTTGAATTCAAGATTCTATCAATATGGCATATTGATAGGGGGAGTTTGTTTAAACTTCGGGAGTTAAGTTTAACTACGTCATCAACTGGTTGTCATCATCAAAAAGGGGGAGATTGTTGAATCTTGTATTTTGATGATGAAACTACTTTATATATGTTTATGATTTAATCTACATTTTGATCAGGATGCTTTGATCAGGATGAGACAATTAAAGCAGGAAAATCATGTTGTGCCGGAGGAACATGTTAGAAGATTGGACGTCGGGCCGGTGGATCAGTCGACGTATCGACAGAAGGCTTCGAACTATGGACTCGAGCATCGGGCCAAGAAGAGCGGGTATTGTGCCAAGGATATCAAAGTTGCAAAGTCAACTGGCCGATTGGGCAATAGGCTACAGGAGAGGACGATGCGCCGAAGAATCGAACGAAGCGTCGAGGGACCAATGACATGCCGGACAACTTGGTTAATTGCTTAGGATTAATTGTCTCGATCGAAGTTTTGTTTTAAGTGTGCAGGATTAACTACGATGGAAGAAAGACATGCAGCAGGAGTTATGTCGGAATCAAGACAATGATCACGTTGGGAGTTCAAGAGTTCGACGGAAGTTCGGACAGTCGTCGGAGGTTCTACGGGAACAAATCCGAGAAGTCCATGAGCTTGCCAAAGAAGCTCATCGGAACTCGCCAAGTGGATCGTCGCAAGTCCAGGAGTTTGCCGGAAGTCCGCAAGAGCATCACCGAGGGTTCATCGGATGATCGACGGAAGTTCGTCGGAAGCTCGCCGGAAGAAGCGATTGACGCACCGGAGCAAGTTGCAGTAAATGTCTTAGGAAATATCGTAGTTAGCACAATGATTAAGTTGAAAATGGAAGGTGATCCCATTAACTTAATCTTGGGGTAATTGGGCCCTTGAAAAATCCAAATTGGGCCGAATGGATCAACCCATTCGGACCCTGATTTCTGCCAGGCGGTTGAACCGCCCAAGCCAGGTGGTGGCACCGCCTGGGCTCAGTCTCCGAGCGAGACTGGGCGGTGCAACCGCCCCAGCCAGGCGATGGCACCGCCTGGGCTCAGTCTCCAAGCGAGACTGGGCGGTGCAATCGCCCCTAACAAGAGGTGGCACTGCTTGAGCTCGGTCTTCGAGCTCTGGCAGGAGGTGCAACCGCCCCTGATAGGAGGTGGCACCGCCCAGAGGCTCAATCTTCGAGCTATGCCTGGCGGTGCAACCGCCTCAGTTAGGCGGTGCAACCGCCAGATCCCGGAATTCTAGGAATTGACAGTTTTGAGCTCTAAATTCAAACTGGGTTGGGGCCTATAAATACCCCACCCTTTCAGCACTGAAAGGGCACCCAAAAACCACCGAAATTCTGATTTTACTTTGTGATTTTTGGAGCTCAAAAGTGTTGTATGAGTTGAAAGTTCTTCTTCCTCTTTTCTTCCAAGTTCTAATCTATTAAGAGAGGAAAGGAAATTATGTAAGGGTTGTCTCCTAAGCCCGTCAAAAGGAGTGAAACTGTAAAAGGGTGGTTGGCCTTCGCCTATTGAAGGAAGGCCTCTAGTTGACATCGGTGACCTCGTCGGTGGAGGAAGCCAAAAGTGGAGTAGGTCAAGATTGACCGAACCACTCTAAATCTCAGTTTGAATTTACTTTGAGCATCTTATCTTTACTGCAAACCTCCTCAAAAGCTTACTGCCTTCTGCGCATATACGATCGTGTTTCAAGCTCTGCATTTTCCGAATCGACGTTTAGACGTAAATCATTTTTATCGTACGAACATCATATTTCAGTTTGCGTTTACGTTCTGATTTCTATCATAACTAGAAACTGCCGTTATATCTTTGCTTTAACTACATCTTGCTTGGTTACAAGTTAAAGTGATTTACGAATCAGATTTTCTACCGAAATCGCTCTTATTGTACGAATGCGATTTTAATCGTCGAAAGTTTTCTACTGCACTAATTCACCCCCCCCCCCCCCCCCCCCCTCTTAGTGCTCTTGATCCTAACATTCGTGAGTCACTTCGAGTGTGTGCCAAATATGAAATGCAGTTTCACAAATCGAAACACGATTGAACTCGTTTTTATCAAGCGCACAAAATAAGGCATTCATAGCCTTTGCATTAAGAGCGAAAGTCTTCTTCTCCAATTCATTTCAATCAATCATTGGAAGAGAAGACCTTAAAAATTCATTTTCAACAATATTCTAAAGTTCAAAATCCATGAAAATAATGAAGATCCTCATTCGGGTCTTCCAATAGGTGTAGTCCGTCCCATTGAACATGGGCGGACGTGTAATAGAGTGGCCCTCTTGGTTTTCAGCGTATGCCATCTCTCTTGGGTTTTAATCCGATTGAGAGTTAACCCCGCTCTGATACCAATTGTTAGGATCAAGAGCACTAAGAGGGGGGGGGGGGGGGGTAAATTAGTGCAGTAGAAAAACTTTCATCGATTTCAAACTACGTTCGTATGATGAAATCGTTTCCGACGTAAAACCATTTTCAGAAACTTAATTTGAAAGCAAGTTCGTAAAGGAGTGCAGCAAAAGTAATGAGGAAGTACAGCACATTTGGAGGTTTGTAGTAAGGTAAACAACAAGAATAAATGCAAACCAGTGAGCACAGTAATTTTAGAGTGGTTCAGTCAATCTTGACCTACATCCACTTTTGGCTTCCTCCTCCGATGAGGTCACCGACGTCCACTATAGGCCTTTCTTCAATAGGCGAAGGCCAACCACCTTTTACACTTTTTCTCCTTTTGATGGGCTTAGGAGACAACCCTTATAGATTTTCACTCCTCTCTTGAATGATCAAAACTTATAAGAAAAGAGGGAGAAGAACTTCTAGCCTTTTACAATACTTTTAAGCTCTTAAATTCTTAGAATAAATGCAAGCTTTCGATGCCCTTTCATGCAAGAAATGATGGGGTTTATATAGGCCCCAACTGGTTTGAATTTGGAGCTGAAAAGTATCATCTCCCTGTTTTTCGGGGTCCTGGCGGTACTACTACCATAACTGGGCGGTACTACTGCCTGACACCACTCGGAGACCGAGCTCAGGCGGTACCACCGCTTGATAGGGGCGGTACCATCACCTAACTTCACTCGGAGACTGAGCTCAGGCAGTACCACCGCCTGACAGGGGCGGTACCACCGCCCAGAATTCCTGGGAGTCCAAGTCTCCTGGGCGACGCCACCGTCGGCTAGGAATTATGGGTCCGAATGGGCTGATCCATTCGGCCCAATTTGGGTCTATCAAGGGCCCAATTGCCCTTAGATTAAGTTAATGGGATCACCTCCCATTCCTAACTTAATCTACATGCTAACTATGACATTTAAGACATTAATACTATAACTTGCTCCGGTGTGGCAATCGCTTCTTCCAGCGAACTTTCGGCGAACATCCGACGAACCCTCGGTGATGCTCCAGCGGACTTCCAGCAAACTCTTGGACTTGCGATGATCCACTTGGCGAGTTCCGACAAGCTTCTTTGGCAAGCTCCTGGACTTCTCGGATTTGTACCCGTAGAACCTTCGATGACCGTCCGGACTTCCGTCGAACTCTTGGACCCCCAACGTGATCATGGTCTTGACTTCGACGCAACTCCTACTGCATGTCTTACTGCCATCATAGTTAATCCTGCACACTTATCTCAACATATGGATTAAATAACAAATGACAATTGACTTCATCATTAAAATTCGAGATTCAATAGGTACCGCCCTTGTCAAGCAGTGGCACCACTAGCAATTATTGCTGCCAGCAGTGGTACCGCCCCTATCAGGTAGTGGTACCGCTAGAGCTCGGTCTTCAAGCTATGTTAGGCAGTGGTAACACCTAGACTGAGTGGTAGTACCGCCTAGTGTTAGGTGTCAGGTGGTAGTACTGCCCAATAATGACGGTGGTACCGCCAGTACCTCGAAAATCCGAGATGAGACACTTCTTGGCTCCATTTTTGAAAGTCATTGGGGTCTATAAATATCCCACCCTTTTCTGCATGAAAGGGCATAAAAACTCGATATATTCTTAAGTCTTTGAAGTGTTAAAGAGTTGTAAAAGTGCTAGAGTTCTACTCCTCCCTTTCTAAGTGTTTGAGATCTTTCAAGAGAGGTGTGAGACTTGTAAGGGTTCTTTCTTAAACCCATGAAAAGGAGAAAGCACTGCAAAAGAGGTGGTTGGTCTTCACCTATTAAAGGAAGCCCTTTAGTGGATGTCGGAGGCCTTATCGGAGGAGGAATCTGAAAGTGGATGTAGGTCATGTTGACCGAACTACTCTAAATCTGGTTTGCATTTCGTTTTAAGCAATCTTCTTTAACTGCAAATCATTTCATAGCAAAGTGCTTCTTCTCCTCATCTTGCTTTCACTATACTTATGCTCTCTTACGTTTTAAAGTTACTATTTTTCCGAATCGATTTCCTTCGAATGTACGAAAGATTTTATGAAATCGTAAAAGTTTTCCGCTGCACTAATTCACCCCCCCTCTTAGTGTCGCTCTTGATCCTAACAATTTCTTCATGAGTCTTTAAGGACATACTCCTAGAAAGCGATATCCCATGTTTCATCATTATGAGACCTCTCCTATAATTTTCTATGCCAAACCTTTTAATAATGGTGTCTATATACCTAGACTGGGACAAGCCAAGCATCCTCTTAGATCTATCTCTATAAATCTAAATTCCCAAGATATAGGATGCTTCCCCTAAGTCCTTCATGGAGAAGTATCTAGATAACCAAGCATTTACTATGGACAGCATTCCTACATCATTCCCAATGATCAGGATGTCATCCACATATAACACCAACAAGGTAATAACGCTCCCGCTTACCTTCCTGTACACGCAAGGCTCATCTTCGTTCTTAATGAATTCATAAAATCTGATTGCCTTATCAAATCTTATATTCCGACTTCGGGAAGTTTGCTTTAATCCATAAATGGATCTAAGCAACTTGCACACCTTATCTGGGAAGTCCTTAGACATGAATACCTCGGGCTATATCATATACACCTCCTCAAACTTGCCATTAAGAAATATAGTTTTTATGTCCCTCTACTAGATCTCATAATCATAGTGTTCTACAATATCCAATATAATTCAAATGATTTTTAGTAATACTATGGGTGAGAAGGTTTCATCATAGTCAACACCTTGCCTTTGACGATACCTCTTAGCCACTAGCCTTACTTTATAGGTCTTTACCTTTACATCTACTCTGATCTTTTTCTTAAAGATCCACTTGCAACCTGTGGGTATAATACTCTCAGGTGCATCAACTAGGTTCCAAACCTTATTGGAGTACATGAAATCCATCTCAGAATTCATAGCTTCTTATCACTTCCTAGAGTCTATAATCATAAAAGCCTCCTCGTAGGTCTAAGAATCAATATCCTCAGTATCCTCTCCTCCAATATGTTCCACATATCTCTCAGGAGGATGGGATACTCTGCCAAACCTTCGTAATGTTGGAACTTATGTGTTAGGTACCTGAACATACTCGGGCTGTAGAGTGGTGCTTGAGCTAGGTTCTCCAATCTCGCTCAACTCTATCATGCTCCTACTGTCTCTGCTAAGAATGTGTTCCTTCTCAAGGAACACCGCTCTCTTAGCTACAAAAACTTTTTGGTCCTTGAGATAATAGAAATAATACCCACAAGTTTCCTTGGGGTATCCCATAAACTTGCACCGCCCCGTCCTCGATTCTAACTTATCAGAGTTGTACCTTTTAACGTAGGTAGGGCAGCCCCAAATCTTAACAACCTTAAGATCGGGCTTCTTCCTTTTCCAAATCTCATATGGTGTAAACACTACCGACTTAGTTGGAAATCTGTTCAGAAGGTAAGCTACGATCTCTAGGGCATATCCCTAGAATGAGATTGATAGGTCAATGAAACTCATCATGGATCATACCATATATAACAGCATACGATTCCTTATTTCAGATACACCATTGAGCTGAGATGTATAAAGAGGTGTCCATTGGGATAGAATCTTATGGTCCTTGAGGAACTGGGTAAACTCTATACTTAAGTACTCACCTCCTCAATCTGATCAAAGAGTCTTGATACTCTTTCTAGTATGGTTCTTCACTTCATTCTTATACTCTCTGAATTTCTCAAAGGCCTCGGACTTGTACTTCATTAAGTACACATATCCATACCTTGAGAAATCATCAGTAAAGGTAATAAAGTAGGAGTAACCACTAATGGCATGAGTTGACATGGGTCCACATACATCACTATATATGAGTTCCAATAGCTTAGTAGCTCTTTCTCCAATTCCACTAAATGAAGAGTTGGTAAGTTTTCCACGAAGGCAATACTCACAAGTTGCATATGACTCATAGTTGAATGGATCTAGATATTCATCCTTTAGTAACTTTTGAATCCTTCCTTCATGGATGTGACCTAGCCTACAATGCCACAGGTATGTGCTATTCATCTCATCTCATTTCCTCTTAGACACACTTACATTCATAATATGTGGAGTAGTGTCTTGCATAAACAAACCATTATGCAATGTTCCTCTAATGATAATCTCATCATCTAATAATATTGAACAATCATTATTCTCAAAAACTAATTTATATCCACTAATTGTCAAACATGAAATGGAAATAATATTTTTGATAATAGAAGGAACCAAATAACATGCATCCAATGCAATAATAACTCCATCAAGTAGATGTAGGGTGACCTCACTAATAGCTATTGTAGCAACTTTTGCTCCATTGCCCATCTTGAGGTCCATCTCGCCTCTCGCCAATCTCTTAGGTCTTGCCAAAACCTATAACGAATTACAAATATGATAAGCACTATTGATATCCAATACCCATGTATTATTATAAGAGTATGACAAATGAAGACTGATCAGGAATGTACCTGAAGCTTCTCTAAGCTTCTATTTCACCCTCTCTGTAAGGTACTCTTTGCAGTTCCTCTTCCAATGCTTATTTTTATCGTAGTGGAAGCACTGGTCGTTGTCCTTTGCCGGGTCTTTCTTAGCAATGGTCTACCCTTGCCCTTGCCCTTCTTAAGGGACTTTTCTCCTTTCCTTTTCTTTCTGGTCTCACTAGTGTAGAGAACTGACTTCTCTTTCTTGATAGTGCTCTTTGCCTCCCTCAACATATTGATGAGCTTCGGGAGAGTTACCTCAAGCTTATTCATATTAAAAATCATTATGAACTATGAAAAGGAATCTAATAGGGACTGAAGCACAAGATCCACATACAAGTTATCCTCTAGGACCATTCTTAAACTTGTGAGTTTCTCTATCCACTCAATCATCTTTAGGACATGGTTCTGAACCGGTGTCCCCTCAGTCATCATAGTATGGAATAGGCACGTGGATATCTCATATTATTAAGTCATTCCCTGTTCCTCAAATAATTTATAGACATGTAGGAGAATAGATTGGCATCCATCGTTTCAGGTTGTCTCTGTAACTTAGGAGTCATTGAGCCCAACATATAATAATAAGCAAGAGTGGAGTCATCAATGTACTTCATGTAGCAAGCAATCTCATCCTCGCTTGCCCCTTCCTCGGGCATAGGCATCACTATATTAAGGATGTACATGATTTTCTCCGTCGTGAGAATAATTCTCAAATTTTGGAGCCAATCCGTATAATTTGGACCAGTGAGGCGATTGACATTAAGTATGCCATGCAAGGGATTTGAAAGCGACATTTTTTAAAAATAAAGATGCAACAGAAATAAAAAACATACATATTTTATAAAAAGTAAACAATCAATATATGGACTTCTATCTTAATATGCTCCCACTATTTTACTGGCAAGTCACACAACACCCTCAGCACGTGAAACGGAAGTCTCTGGCAGACTTCTAGTGGGGAATAGGATCCAATCAGCGTCTTAGTGTAATCTCGAGGGACTCGACCAATCACACTAATCCGAAAGGTAGGCAACTCTTGCCGATCATAACTCCTTGTGATTCTCATCCTGTTCGGCCTCCAAATCACCATGGTCTCGAGGGACTCGACTAACCATGATGTTCGATTAAATCAACACCATCGTTATAAGATGAGTCTGATTCAATAATATACCCTCGAGGGACTCGACCAAGCATACTATGTCCTCAGGTCACCAATGACATTTCTATGTCATAAGCAAGATAGTGAATCATGATATAGGTGAGCCTCAAGAGACTTGACCAACTCAACCTACACTAAGAATCGGTCCCTACCTATAATGATGGAAGGCCACGTGGGTCAATCTAATTGTCTCACGTTTACCGACTTAATATTATCGAGAGAGGGGTTTCTATGATTTGGTCTCCTAATATGACATGTCACACATAATATATTTAATATATATCTACATCGCATGCAAATATATATACATATCTAGTAGGTGTATAAGCAATCATACATCACATGAGCAATCACACCAGATGATCATGGACCATAGCCTAATGTAATCAGGCCCGAGCCAATGGGCCTAATCACTCACATCAAGATCTATGTGTGCAGCGGTGTATCTCCATGCCCTGTGATCATCCATCTCGTCCTCGTTGGTTTTGTCGGCATCTCGACGCATCTCCTTGCATCGCGATCGTCCGTCTCGTGGGTCTCGCTATCGCATCCACGCTCCCGCTGTGCCTCCTCGTATGATTACAACGTAATCATAGGCACGCAGGCCCGACAATAAATGAGAAATATAATGGAGACTCGCAAGCCCCAATAATAATAATCACAAGTACACACATTACATGATCCATGATCATCTGTCCACATATCATACATCACATGTATAAATCATCATCATGTAGGACTACTAGATAATAATAAAATAATAATCAATTAAACTTTTTAATTGATTAATATTTTTCTGAAATCTGGGACATGTAGGAAATTTTTTGAATTCTGAGAGGTATTTTCATAATTTGGATAAAAGGATAAAATAGAAATTTCTTAAATTCACAGGGGTAAAACTATCTTTTTGCTCAAAAACCCTAACCCTCTCTCCCTGCTATGTTGTTGCCGCCGCCACCCTGCAAACGGCGACCATTGCAAAGGGTGGGGGGTGGTGCCCTTGCCCGCGAGTGGCTCGCTCGCGTGCGGCACTGACCCTCCAGGTGGGCGCCCCCGCGAGCACAACACCCGCAGGCGTCGCTGCACTTGAGTGACGGGACGTGTGTCTTGACACATAGTCTTTTTGCTTATTATTATTATTTGACATTTTATTACTTTATATTGCTTGTTGCTTGAATATATCGTGATGTCCATGGATCTGTGCAATGAGAATCAGATCGTGATGAGATCATGATAATGAGACCAATTAGCCTTTAAACACGGATCCTAAATAATCCCAATTATAGGTTACTTGAGAGAGACATTAAAATAACCGGATAGATTGGTGTATGGATCATCACTAAAGGGGAGGGCGCTTAACCTCCTTTACCCTCTCCTAGATATCTATAGGGATTCAGGGATATACGATCTCCCTAGGTAACGCAATCCATCTCACACATGGTTTTCTGTTTCATGGATTTTTGCGCATCAATCTTTGCACGACGATGAACATATCTTTGGGAATTGGGGATTTTGTTTTCTATTATTCCGCTGCACATGTGATGTCGCTGTTGAATCTCGTATTTTGATGACGAAACCAATTGATAATTGTGTTTATGTTTTAATCTGCATTTTGAGTCACGCAGGATGCTTCGATCAGGATGAGACAATTAAAGCAGAAAAAATCATGTTGGGCCGGAGGAACATGTTAGAAGATTGGACATTGGGCCGGTGGATCGGTCGACGTATCGACAAAAGGCTTCGGACTGTGGATTCAGGCATCGGGCTAAGAAGAGCGGACATTGCGCCAAGGATATCGGAGTTGTGGAGTCAACTGGCCGATTGGGCAATAGGCCGCAGGAGAGGATGATGCGCCGAAGAATCGAATGAAGCGTCGAGGGACCAATGATATGCCAGACAACTTGATTAATGCTTAGTATTAATTATCTAGATCGAAGTTTGTTTTACATGTGTAAGATTAACTACGATGGAAGTAAGACATGCAACAGGAGTTGCGCCGGAGTCAAGACCATGATCACGTTGGGAGTTCGAGAGTTCGATGGAAGTCCGAACGGTCGTCGGATGTTCTACGGGAACAAATCCGAGAAGTCCAGGAGCTTGCCAAATAAGCTCATCGGAACTCGCCAAGTGGATCGTCGCAAGTCCAGGAGTTTGTCGGAAGTCCGCCAGAGCATCGCCGAGGGTTCATCGGATGTTCGTCAAAAGTTCACCGGAAGCTCGCCGAAAGAAGCGATTGAAGCACCGGAGCAAGTTACAGTAAATGTTTTAAGAAATATCGTAGTTAGCATGTAGATTAAGCTAAGAATGGGAGGTGATTCCATTAACTTAATTTGGGGGCAATTGGGCCCTTGATAGACCCAAATTGGGCCGAATGGATCAGCCCATTCAGACCCAGATTTCTTGGTCGGCAGTGGCACCGCCTAGGAGCTCAATCTCCTAGGAAAGCTGGGCGGTGCAACCGCCCAAGTCAAGCAGTGGTACCACCTGGGCTCAGTCTCCGAGCGAGACTAGGCGGTGGTACCACCCCTATCAGGCGGTGGTACCACCTGAGCTCGGTCTCCGAGAGGTAGTACCGCCCAGTTATGGCGGTAGTACCGCCAGAACCCCGAAAATCTGGGAGATGACATTTTTGAGCTCCAAATTCAAACCACTTGGGGCCTATATAAACCCCACCCTTTCTTGCATGAAAGGGCACCGAAAATCCAATCTTACTCTGTGATTTTTAAAGCTCAAAAGTGTTGTATAAGCTAAAAGTTCTCCTCCCTCTTTTCTTCCAAGTTTCGATCATTCAAGAGAGGAGTGAAAATTCTGTAAGGGTTATCTCCTAAGCCCGTCAAAAGGAGTGAAACTATAAAAGGGTGGTTGGCTTTCGCCTATTGAAGGAAGGAAGGCCTCTAGTGGACGTCGGTGACCTCATCAGAGGAGGAAGCCAAAAGTGGATGTAGGTCAAGATTGATCGAACTACTCTAAATCTCAGTTTGCATTTACATTTTGTTCTCTATCTTAACTATAAACTGCCTCCATAGCTTTACTTTAACTACACTTTGCCTAATCTTAAGTTAAAGTAATTCTTGAATTGGCTTTCTTACCGAAATCATTTTTATCGTACGAACACAGTTTTAATCATCAAAAGTTTTCCGCTACACTAATTCACCCCCCCCTCTTAGTGCTCTTGATCCTAACAATCGCCTCCCAAGATTTCCTAATAGTGGTATCAGAGCTAGGTTGTTCATGTGAAAGATTAGTTTTGAATTGCGTGTGCTGTGTTTGTATAATGCTTTTGACGTCAAAAGCATTAACGCAAAAGGCGAGAAAGGGCAGCAACTATTGCTGCCATTACTGCGATCGAAGATGGCTGCCTGCTTGCTGCCATCTTCGTGCAGGCAACCCTGGCCGCAAGGGCGACAAATGTAGGTAGGCAGCACAGTGCCGACGCATGCGTAGGTGCTACGCTTGCAGCAGGCTTGCGGCCGGTGGGGTTGGCAACCTGTGGGCACTGCCTACGACAATAGTGTCCGCAAGGGCAGGCGGCGCTTGCTGGCGACCTACCCATAAGGGTCGGCGATGCTTGCGGGCGGCGCTTGCAATCGGTCTGCCCGCAAGGGCGAATGAAGCCTACAAGCATGCCCACAATGGTGGTCACCCAAAAGAGGGCCACCGCCCGTGAGCAGACCAGCCCATGAGGGGGCCCACCTACCGGGGTGGCGCCGCCCACATGTCACGGACAAAGTTCTAAACATGATGTTTAATGTAATACTAATGTATGTTCGTGTCTTTCTGTTTGTTCATGCTTTGCATAACATGTAGAGAAACTGTCAAAAGCTTAACAGCTCCATTTTAGTTGGGTTTGGTGGCCTTCTTAGGCTTGTAAATAAAGGTTGTGTTATGTGGACACTTGAGAGAGATACTCGGTCTGTAGTAGACCATTTTGACTCTTTGTTGTGCAACTGTTTAGAGCTTGTAAAGTTTGTTTGTAATTTGCATTATCTATGAAGTGTTTCTTAAAATGTTTGCTTGTGGATCCCGAGTGAGGCCTAATCTGTTTTCTCTTTTGTAGGTCCTAAGGGACCATGGGAGGTTTCAGGGAGGCTGACCTTTGTGGACGGACACGTAAGGGAACTGCATGACTTAGGCAAAACCAGCTATGTTCGTGACAGATGGTATCAGAGCAGGACAAGTACTTATAGAAACACTTGGCATGTAAATGTGAGGGACATAGCGGGGCTGTGTTAAGGGCAGTCAGCACACGCACGACCGTTTGGGGGAAAATGGGCATGGAGATATAAGGAAAAGGAGTCGCTCGGAGGAGCGGGCATTTGAGATTGGCATTCAGAAGAATGGCCAACCCTTCGCGCAAGAGGAACCACGAGAACAAGCAAGCTTGGAAGAATGCGTAGCGCACAAAGGTTGGGATAGCTGAGTTTGAGCTACGGCTCAACGTTGACAACTATACTTGATGGTGCTCAAGGCAAGCGAGGTGATTGGTAAAGGATGAGACCATGCAAGGTGGAATGAGTTGCTCAACGACCGAAAGAGTTGTGCAAAGCTCACAGAGGTGAGGGGAATTGCTAACTCAAAGAATTTGGTACTTATGCAAGGGCTTGTATATGGACAATGGAATGTTCGCGGACATCCCAAGGCGACCGAATCTCGGCGCTATTAAGCATTGAAACTTTCTCTTCGGCATATGAAGGATACGTTCGTAGGAGGTTGAAGTGTGCAGCGAGTTCAGCATGTTGCTAGGCCTTGAGTGGTGCAGCGGGGGTTGTATTGATGTGGAGTCACAATGTAGCAAGTACGTTTGTAGGAGACAGAACAATGTATAGTTTGTTCAGCAAATCGGAGTAGTCCAAGGGGATGGTGGTCTCTGAAACTTTCAGAGAGAAAGAAGCGAAGAAAGATGTTGCTCCAACGGGATAGATATCCAGGAGGGATAGGTCCCAGTTCTCTAGAGGGATAATCATGTGCAACAAACCGCACATGTTGAGGAAGAGTACCTCAAAAACAATAACTCAATGAAGCTCAATGGACTGAGCAAGTGGCGAGGAGTCGTCATATGATCTTGCTTGAGAGAATGCATTGGTGGATGCATTGCGAGATCAAGTGAGGGAGCGACCCAAAACATCACAAATGAAGGCACACCTGGAGTCAATATGGAGATCAGACTCAAGGGAGGGCTGACCCATGGAATGGTGGGCGCGAGGGCTACCATCAACTTAATGCAAAATGAGAAGAGGAGTAACTTGGGTGTAACTTGGCGAAGTACCCAAGCCGCATGAAGGGAGCTGGAATAGACGATGGAACATGGAGCGGAGGTATAGAGCTTTCCTTGGACAGAGGTCAAGGACATGAACTCTTGTAGAGGCAAGAGCAGGATCATGTTGTTCCATGGGTCCTTCATTCTGATGGAGCGGACTCATCTTGCATAGTGCCAACGACGAAGGGAGCTTTTGGGCATATGCACCTTATCTCAGAGAAGCATTTGATGGAGGAACTAAGGTGACTCAACTTGCGAAGGCGAAGTTGGGTTCAGAAGGCCTTGGCACGGGGCAACAGGACGCAAAGGCGAGTACTCTTGAAGAATATGTCACAGTGTTGCCATTCAAGTTGCCATGAAGGAAGTGGTGCGCAGTAGAGATTGTGCTAGTAGAGGCAAAGACCTAGGATCCAGACAATGGTGCACTAATTACAGTGAAGTCGATGGACTTCGGGAGCTACTAGGCGACGGACTGTCCTAGAGCGGTGCTTTATCTAGGTGTGACCCAAGAGTGGGTGGATGAAGGTCGATTGCCAAAGGAGAGAACAAAATCGAAGGTGAAAGAAACCTTGCGATGTATTGGCAAAGGCCACATATGGAGGGATCACAATTCAAGTTCATCCCACAAGGATCGAAATGCAATAGATATGTCACCAGGAGGTGACATGGTGCAACGGATCGTGATGGAACAGTTTGTGACAATGCGATACACACGACATAGTCCCGTGAGAGACTATATCATATAGAGGTATGATTAGGAGCTATTGGAAGCTCCACTTTTGTGAACAGCATAACGGCAAGAAGGGCTATCGATTTAAGGAGTAAAGACCATGGTACCGAAGAGGCGGGTCTTTCGTGCATGTATCGAATCTTGTATCAGATGAAAGCCTTGGTTATCAGCATATGGGGGCTGTGTTCCATCGAGGGAAAAGTTTGAATGCAAGTACCAATGAGTCCCATGGGAGGGACTTGATCATGCAAAGGTATGATCGAAGTAGCTGAAGAGTTGGACTACTCTAGAGCCCATATTCGCTTAAGGGAGCCCGGTAAGTCAGAGGACAAGGTCGAATAAGTGAATGTTGCTATCAAGGAAGCTAAGGAGAACAGAATCAGTGCAAATCCTACAACGTGATGGTAGAGGCCATGCATGGGAGTTGCAGTCTATCTTTCCATCGACCAAAGAGAGCTGCTTGGAGAACACAGAGGTGTTAAAGTAGGGGATCGAAATGGGCGAGGAAGCACTGACGAGTCTAGAGGGACTTAGCTACCCAAAATCAAGCATTAGTTAGAATGGAGATGGACTCGAAGGAGTGCCACAGAGACATATCTACTGATTATGAAAAAAATGGATGTAGATGCGAGGCAACGGATAGTAGGGCCATGGGCATGGCAACGCCATGGTACAACAGAGGCAAGACTTCCGTGAAAGTCATTGATCTCTTGCTCTCATGGAGGGAGAGTACTTGGTCATGAAAGGGCCAAGGAGGTGGAGCATGTAGAGGCAAACTCCAAGAACTGAGACAAGGCTGAAGGGTAGAAGCCAAGGAACTTCATAAGACCGATGTCAACGAGCTTCTCATCAAGATAGCCGAAAGTGAAGGACTTCAGGTCATGCAAGAGTGCACAACTAAGGAACAAAGCAGGCAGTACATGGTGTTGTACCTTTGCTACTCAGTGGAGTAGGCGACTGGGTTGATGGAGAAGACGGTACAATCCCAGAGGCAACCAAAACTATTAGAGGCTTACTCCAAGTTAGGGTGAAAACTTCCTGCATTCCAGAAGTTCAATGGCATTGAGAAGGTGAATCACAGTAGCTAACTCAATGCAAGGAGTGCAAACACTTCGAGTGCTTCAGAAGTGTGAGCAAAGAGCAGGCAAAGGTCAGTAACCAGCTCGATGTATGGAGTACAACCCTTGAGGAGGCGAGCGAAGTCAAGTAACCATTTCCTTCTCAACTCTTAAGAGAATGGGAGAAATCGAGTACTCTAATTCTCTTATCTATCTAGTAGAGGAGCTCTGCACAGGTTCAAAGACCTTCGACGATATTAGAAGACAATAGTTGTCAAATCCTCACCAATGGTGATCAGTGATACTGAGAGTAGATTATCCGTTTCACTTCCCAACAGAATGCCAATCGAAAGCGGAAGTGATGCGAATCTACTTGGAAGTGACAACTAAGTGAAAGAAGAGTCAATGGGCAAATTTTATGGAGGAAGGACCCAAAACTTCAGAAGTTTACGAGGCGATGCTCGTTAAAGCTCCAACAAACTGATAAGACCCTAAAGTCTTATCGTAGGCTCTGATACCAATTGATAAGACCCTAAAGTCTTATCGTGGAAGAAAGGGGAGAAATGGGGATGATAATGATCACTTCGAGGGGATCGGCCTCCTTGATCGCTTCGAGGGGATCGGCCCTTCTTGATTACTTCGAGGGGATCGGCCCTCCTTGATCGCTTCGAGGGGATCAACCTCCTAGGGTTTGTCAAAAGACAGAATAGTATTTTTCATAGATTATCGAAAAGAAGCAGTTACATCCCTATTTATAGAGTTCCACCCAGAGTCCATCAGGACTTGAACTCTAATAATAAATAAATATTAAATAAACCTCTACTTGACTCTAACTGAACCAAACCGACTCGATAAACAACTGGACTAAACAGACTCAATAAACATTATTCAAAAGCTTAGAAAAAGAGTCCTAACAGTTCCTCCCTCTTTTGAACTGTCCCACGAAGGAACTCCATGAAAAGTTCCATACCAATCGTACCACTGGAGTGCATCTCCCTCGAGTTGGCTTGAGGCCACTTCTACCTTGGATTCTTCTGGGGTTCTGTGAAAACGGAAAAAAATTTTCTGCCTTAGAGATCCAATTGGTCGGATCTCCATCTTTCCATCTCGGAAATTCCATCTTCATGTGTGAGTAATTTGTGTCATAATCTTGGGGCCCTTTTCCTGTATTTTCAGATCTGTGCAACGTAGAACTTGAGCTCCCACCTTGTTGAAATTTACTAAGGCTCCCTAGTAAATCCTTTTTGAAATCATTAAGTACTTCTTGTAACCGGTTCTCAATTCTAATTTCTAATGCTTCCATTTATGCTTTCACTGAGTTATCGGTGGCCATTGCGTAAGACTGCAAATCTGTAATCTCAACTCCTGTTTTTGGTGTCGGACAAGGGCATCAACACTGAAGATGCGAAGTTGTCGAGGAGGTGGATGCCAAGGGCAGTGCTGTGGTCGCTGCATTGGAGGAAGAGTAGCTGCCCTGTTTCTATCGAGGCATGGGGTGAGAGCACCGGGGTTGGAAGGCGACTGCGTTGATGTGGCTGCAGTTGGGGGCAGTGTCGCCAAGGGCCTGTCGTTGTGATGGTTGCGACGGTATGGATGGAAGGTAGCCTTGCTCTGTCTCTACCGCACTACGAAGGCATTGGTGACGTCGATGGATCGCGTGCGGTTGAGGACACAACGGTGTCGTTGAAGCGACCGGGGTTGAGGCTGTAGTGGTGGCAACCGACGGCTGCAGCAACGATGTAGAGCAAGGGGGCTACAGCAACGGTGCAGATCGAGGGGGTTGAGGTGAAGGCTACGGTGGCTGGCAGCAGCAATTGTTGCTGGCCGGAGAGCAGCAGCGGCGGGTGGGCTGGCCGGAAGCAGGGGACACAGGGGTGGCTGCAGCTTCTTCTTCCTCTCATGTTTTTCTTTTCTTTTTTCTTTCGTTTCTTTTTTTTTTTTTTGATAGCTTCATTGCAGCGAGAACGTCAAGGATCGCTGCTCTGATACTAAATGATAAGACCCTAAAGTCTTATCGTAGGCTCTGATACCAATTGATAAGACCCTAAAGTCTTATCGTAGGCTCTGATACCAATTGATAAGACCCTAAAGTCTTATTGTAGGCTCTGATACCAATTGATAAGACCCTAAAGTCTTATCGTGGAAGAAAGGGGAGAAATGGGGATGATAATGATCGCTTCGAGGGGATCGGCCTCCTTAATCGCTTCGAGGGGATCGGCCCTCCTTGATCGCTTCGAGGGGATCGACCCTCCTTGATCCCCTCGAAGCGATCAAGGAGGGCCGATCCCCTCGAAGTGATCAAGGAGGGCCGATCCCCTCGAAGCGATCAAGGAGGTCGATCCCCTCGAAGCGATCATTATTATCCTCATTTCTCCCCTTTCTTCCACGATAAGACTTTAGGGTCTTATCACAAGCATCCACCTAGTTCAAGCAGCATGAGGTATTTAAGAGACTAGCACATAGTAAGGATGGTCTTTCCTTTATCTAGAGGATCCGTAGGAACTAACAAAGATCAACACAACTCAACCAACCCCAACTAGAGTTAGAGTCATTGGTGAGTTGAAGCAGCATGGCGGATCAAAGGTTCGGCTACTCAAAAACAGAAGTGGAGAGCAACTAGGAGCCAAGAGGCGCATTGCAGCTAGAACAGAAGATTGAAGACTCAGCAAAGGTGAGGAGTTACAATGTCTGCAAAGGCTTCGACGAGGACATCGAAGGAATAAGTAGGGGAGAATATCACGGACAAAGTT